>NC_056757.1:11252500-11357500 GCF_018687715.1 Carya illinoinensis
GATATTTAAGTTTAGGACAAGATTTACATGAGGAATGTAAATTTTGGAAACTTTTGGAGTTAGTATGCAAAATCCTTAAGTTATGGGTAAAACGGTCATTTTCCCACATGTAGAGAGTAAAATGAAAATTTTACTCTTTAAGTTAGTATTTTCCATATTTCAAATTATTAGTGATTTAGTTCTAACTTTTAGAATCACTAATTACAGTTCCTCGTGATAGCACTTGAAGTTTTATAAGAAACGCGGAGATCGAGGTAAGTTAGCTTTTAACTTACTAGCAGTCTACTGTGTATGTGTGCTAAGTAAAGGAACTACAGTATATGTATATGTGTTATTATATATGTCATGCCATGCTAAGTTATCACGTAATTGTCTGTTATACAGAATTTATTCAGTCATCAGTTTTTATCTGTTACATAATATATTCTGTCATATATTATTGTACGTTACAAGTACGTCATGCTAAGTATGCCATCTATTACATGTATGTCAAGTCATGTAATATTCATTGTTGCAAGTATGTCATGTTAAATATGTTGTTTATTATATGTTATGCCATGTTACGAAATGTTTCTCTCTCAAGTTGGTCATGTATTTCAAGTTATGTTCAAGTCAACTTTATGTAGAATACATGGGGCCACAACAACTGTGGAGTATGTATTTAACTGCATTGAGTTTGTGTAGAATACATGGGGCCACAACAACTGTGGAGTATGTATTTACACGTAGAATACATGGGGCCACAACAACTGTGGAGTATGTATTTTTCATGTTAAGTCAAGTTTATGTAGAATACATGGGGCCACAACAACTGTGGAGTATGTATTTAACTGCATAGTGATGTGTAGAATACATGGGGCCACAACAACTGTGGAGTATGTATTTTTAATGTTAAGTCAAGTTTGTGTAGAATACATGGGACCACAACAACTGTGGAGTATGTATTTACACGTATAAAACATGGGGCCACAACAACTGTGGAGTATGTATTTTTTTATGTTAATTCAAGTTTCAGAGCAAGTTCATGCTAAGTCAAGTTCAGTTCATGATTCAATTTAAGCTATGTCAATTATGCTATGTTGTACGCTAAGTTATGCTTTAATTACTTATGAATTTGATTATGCATTTATGCTTTTACTGTCATACATGCATCATTAGTCTGTATGGAAGTTTTTTGTTAACTTGCTGAGATTTGTAATCAAATCTCACTGTGTAGTCCCAACTACCATTCCCCTCGAATGGTAGATCTTGTTACAGGACCTGAAGGAAGATCAGGAGCTGACCAACTAGATACAGTCGACTGAAGGACGGTGCGTCGTTAATGTTAATATAGTAGTTAAATTACTACTTGTACGATGGAGTTGCATCTCCAGTACTTTGGGATATTTTCAGTTTGGTGCATAGTATTGCTAAAGAAAAAAAATTATCCGCTGCGAACATTGCATAATGTTAGATGCACGTTAGGATTATTGCATCTTATATGTCATGAACGGGAGCAGGTAACCTTGTGTTGCATGTCTCGACGCTTCAAATGTCCGTCCAATCCCAAACGGAATTTGGGGGCGTCACAATACCTACATATACTATAAGTGTCTTCAGATTGCCCAAGAACCTATGTAATGAAATTTCAAGTTTGTTTTCACAATTCTGGTGGGGCAGCAAGGAGAGAGAGAGAGAGAGAGAGAGAGAGAGAGAGAGAGAGAGAGAGATTCATTGGAAGAGTTGGGAAACGATGGGGAAATCAAAGAATGAGGGAGGTATGGGGTTCACGGGCTTGGAAAGTTTCAATGAGGCTTTGTTAGCTAAGCAATGTAGGAGAATGGTGCAATCTCCTTCTTCATTGGTTGCTCAAATTTTTTCAAGAAAAGTATTTCAAGAAGAAAACTATCCTAGAGGCCAAATTGGGCAGGGTACCATCCTTAATTTGTATAAGCTGGTGGTTTGCAAATGAGCCGTTGAAAGATGGTCTAAGATGGAGGTGGGTAACGGCCAGAATATCAAAATTTGGGGGCACAAGTGGCTCCATTCTCTATCAACTTTTTGTGCACAATCTCAAGTTGGTGTTTTGAACTAAGAAGCAAATGTTCAAGAGTTGATTAATGTTGAGGATCACTGCTGGAATAAATATTTAATTACAGAAATCTTCAATAAGGATGAAGCTGAGCAAATTTGTAGCCTTCCTATAAGTTTTCTTGGAGGATCTGATAAAAGATATTGGAAGCATACCAAAGATGGAACCTTTTCTGTGAGTAGTGCCAATTATACTGCTTTAAAATAGAAGAAAATGCAGCAAGGAGATTCTTTAGTGACGGGTGGAATGGAAAAAGCTATGGAGCTTGGAGATTTCAAGGACAATGAAGAGTTTTCTTGGGAAAGCATGCCAAGATGTGCTACCAACAAGGCAAAATCTGTATAAGAAACGTGTTCGTGATAATTCTCTATGTATGATTTGCAAGCAAGAGGAAGAAACAGTCAACCATGTGTTATGGAGGTGTATTGCAGCTAATGACATATAGGTGGATAATACTAGTCCAGTACAGAAGTAGAATGTGAATGAAACTGATTTTTCAGAGTTGTGGAAAAGATTCACAAAGTCCTCAACAAAATATGACCTGAAATGGGTAGACGTAATTGATCTATTCTACCAATGAGAAGTTTCTTTCAAAAAAATAATAATAATAATAACAAAACATCATGATAGAGGTTCTACGATTTATTAGAGATTCAATATTTGAGATTTCAATTTTAAAATATACTGAATCTAATATTTCTTGCAAATGCAAAAGTCATGGGATTATTCACAATTTAAAGGTTTACATTTTTCAACAATTATGAATTTATTGAACTTACTCAGCTATTATAATAAATACATGAGTTATTTTTGCCATTTTATTAATATTTAGAGTCAAATAGTTAATAATTTATTATGTATCAGTAAGACTTCTTAAAAATCTGTTATGGGTATAATGGCTTATCTTTTTACTTGCATTGTATATTAAGATCGCATTTGGCACTAACGCTTTTTCCCAAAAGACGATCGATACGTAGATTTGGGTCCGCAATTGTTGTTGCCTTTTTAAAAAGCAAAATGTAGTTTCTACTTGTTATGTAGAAAATTAACATATTTATTTCGTCTCTCTTTTTATCTTTTGTCTACAGTTTCTGTTCCCCCTAAATGTAGTTTTTCTTTTCTAATTAAAAGAGACAACATGCCGTGGTTGCTTTTTCCAATTAAAGGTCACGAAAGAGAGAAAATAGACATCTCAATCAAGTTCAGAACCAATAAAATATAGCGTTATCCATCTTATGAAATCTCCAATGTTAATTGCAACACAACATGACTTTTGGTTGTATCAAGAAATGTGGCCATGAGTGAAAACTAATTAATCTTTTTTTTTTTTTAATTGGGTAATTGTGGAGGATCTTCTTGATATTTATAATATAATGTTTGTTCAAGTAATAAATTAAAAAAACAAAAAAAAAGTAAAAAATAAAAAATAAAGAAACACTGTAAAGTACGAAACTGGGCTTTTCATGTTTTACACGTGTCTTATTTCTATTGCACTTCAATAAATAAATATACATATATATATATATATATATATAATTTTCAAAAAACAAAGCTGCCTTCTAATCTGTTACTTATTAATGCTCCGGGAGCCAATAATCTTCGGAAAATCGTACATAGCTTCGATCCTCAAGGGTCATTGGCCTCGCAGCCACTACCAAACCAAACCAAACCAAACTAAACAATTTGGTATTCCCGCGGACCAACAGAATAAAAGCATACCTTTCTTCTTTCAAGACGACACTACAAAGGCAATATCTTCCTATCATATTTGAAGTGTAATTGATCCGATTCGATTTTAGATAAAATTTAAGACCGAACCGATATACATTAATTTTATATTTTTTAAAACTGATCACACATCAGTTATCTTCTTAAACCGGTACTCCAATTTGGCCAGTTTACAATCCAGCTTAGTCCAATTTTTTGATTTTAATATACTATATTATATAATATAGTATATTATAATATATAATATTATAGCAATAATATATTATATTATCTTCTATATATAAAAAGTGTCTATAAAACGGTAATTTGTTGTTTTAATGGTTTTTTATTGTTTTTCTGTTAACTTTTAACGCCGTTCATCTAAATTCCATCCGTGGACTGTGTACCGTGAATGTAAATCTTTCACCTTCCCGTCTTTTATTTTTGTCTGCATATTCTCTTTCGTTTCTCTCTCCAAAACCAAACTCCTTTTCTTTTCTCTTCGTATTCTGCCTTTCTTTAATTCGTCTGATCTGTTCTCTTCATTTTCATGTTTGCATCTTTAGATTTGTTTCCTGCACCCTTGCCTTTTTTTTTGTTCTTTTATTTGCACGTCGTGGTAGATGTTACCGAACGAAGGCCATCACGAAAACCACCTCTCCACGGTCAACGGCAGCTAGCTCGACAGAAGCGCAGAGAGCGTAGTCCAAGGCCTTGACGGGGCCCTCGCCGGACGCGATGGCATCTCGAGCGAGCTTGAGGAGGAGAGGGCCGAGATCTGGGTTCTCGAGGGCAGACTCGGAGTTGGGATTGAGATGAGGGTTAGGGTTAGATTAACTCCAAGCCTCCTTCCCCGTGAGAGATCGATTGGTGAAAATCACATAAGGAATGGAGAAGGGTAAGGGTGTGATGGTTGGGGGTCGAAGATGGATTGTTGACTTCACTGACAATTCCACCTCTCCTTCTTCCTGCGACATTCTCGAACCCCCTGGTTTCTCTCGCTCCTCTCAAGATCAGGTTCTCTCTTTTATTATCTTTCTATTTAGAAAAAAAAAAAATCGATTCTTCTATTAATTCTTTTGGTTGACGTTTCTTTAGGATGATTCAACGCTCAGTCGACAAAAAAATGATGCAGAATCGAACTGGAAATCTCAAGTATATCCTATTATTTCCCACTTTCTTATATATTGTATTAGGTTTGGGCTTTGATCAAAGTAGCTATGTGAGATTTTAATCCGAAGGCTCAGTCCCAATTTTTGTTTCCTTTTCACTCTGTATGTAAATTGTGGCAATATTATAATTGCATGGTTGGTGTTTGATAGAATACCGAGAAAGGATAGCATTTCTTGGAATGCAATGATTTCAGGCTATTTTGAGAATGGGGAGTGTTTAGAATGTTTAAAGCTGTGGCACTGTAGTTTGATGATGGGAATCAGTGTTAATAATAACAAGTTTTAAAGAGCTTGGGAATCAATGTTATTTTTAGATTGATTTTTTTTTTACTACTATTCTTTGCATCCGAGACAAATCTGTCAGATTTATATTCTAGCTTCTGTTGGTTTGTTTGGCGTTTCCAGGTTTGTTGTGCATGCTCTTAGATTTATTTCTTCTGGTTTTTTCTCATTTTTTCATGCATATGGTTTTAAGATGGCTTCTTGGGTTGGAAAGTTTGTAGAATTTGTTCTTTTTATAAAAGATCAGTTTTCTTTTTTTCTTTTTGGATTCGTATCTTGTTGTTGGTTTCTTTTATATCATGTTCTTGAAATATGTTAGTGAATTGATACAATAAGCATATTTATTTCTTTTGGATTTATTTTTCTTTTTATTTCTTTCCTTTTGATCCCTGCAAGTTTGTCTGGAAATTATAAAACAAGCATTCTAATTTTTTTTTTTTTTATGCGTATGAGTTTAAGATAGCTTCTGGTTGTTTATTTTATATTATGAGTTTATGATTTTTGCATTTGTGACAGTTTAGCAATATATGGATTAAATTATGTTGAGGTTAGATTTTCTTGGTTCGGAATTTTATAGAAAAACTGGTTATTAGTATCTTTTATATCATATTCTTGGAACTCTTGTGTGAATTGATACATTAAGCATCATAGAAATCAATTAGTGAGGTTCAACTATTATTTTTATCTTCTTCCTCTTTACTTTTTCGTTCAAAATTGTTTCTTTTTGGTTAGAAAATGTCAAGATAAGGATTCTAATTTTTTTTTACATGTGGTTTAAGATGGCTTCTGGTTGTTCATCTTATATTATGAGTTTATGGCTTTTGTATCTTTGACAGTATAGCAATGAATTAAATTATGTTGAGGTTTTGCTTTTGTTATTTTATTTTATACTAAAGATAGAATGGTTCTAATAATGGAGATTTCTGTATAATACTTTTGTTTTAGAAAAATACAGCATAAAAGTAGTTTGCATGGTATGGTTTGGGGTTGATGATGCTTTGAGATTTTATTTTATTTTTTTATTCTTTATTTTTTTTGTGTTTCTTTGTCATCGTTTTTTTGCCTTTAGTTAATCTAATTTGTTAGTTTGTTTCTTGCAGGGAATTTACATTTTTTGATTTGCAGTTGATGATGCTGTATTGCTGTGAGGTTTTTTCATCTATTTCAGTTTCTTTTCTCGGTTTTGATATGCATATTTTTTTATTCATTCCTATTTTTGGATTTTTAGATTTTATTATTAAAATGTTTAATTCAGTTTATATATTGTTGGATTTTCATTTCCAGCTTTTTGAAAAAAAAAACAGATGCTTTTATTTTTTTTATTTGAAATGTTTATAGGAGCACAACCGAGAAAAGAAACCGTCATTTGGTCATTTGGATTAGTGGGCTGTGGTTTTCTCTCATTCATTCCATCTGGGCATTTGCTTATTTTGTTCTGGAGTGTAATGGTAACGGTTCTGCTCTTGTTTTTTCTTCTTTTTTTTTTTTTTTTTTTGGTCTCTCTCTAAAGTTATGCTGCTCTTGTTTTTCTGTTTTTCCTTTTATGCTTCTATGAAATGTTTTTGTTTCGCTGAGATTTCTGTTTGGGGTGATTTCAGAGATGGGGTTTGAGGAGAGTAGAGATATTAAACTGCTTGGACTGAGAGTGAGCCCAAAGCACAGGCGTTCAAAGAGGTAACTATCTTATTGCCGGGTTTTTAAATTCTCTTGTTAATTAGCTATCATTCTCCTTATACGTTTTCCAGATTTTGTTATATTACTTGCGGAGGTGCATTAACTGGAATGACTTCTGAGATGGGTTATAGAGGAAATTGGAAATTTGAGCTCCAATCACCTTTTTCTTTTGGTTAATGTCCATATATGTGAGTCATTCCTCCCGAGGGGGTATATCCCGGATGATTATCTGGCTGATGTGGAAACCAAAGGTCCAGAGCTTCAAGAAAGGGTGAAAATGGGTTGTTTTAGACTGAAGCTGGGCTTTTAGGCATGAAAATATTTATGTACACACGCACACATATTTCGCTGCCCATAATTTGTATATTTGTTTACCACCTATTTTTCACGTCCCTTATCTTCTGACAAAGTTTTTAAGGTATGTGAATTATTAAGTAACATCAAGCATTGAATGTAATTAGAAAGCCCTTCGACATGAGCTTGGGGAAAATGATTTCTAATAGACCCCAATGAAAGGTGCTGGAGATGTAGTTCTTTTTCTTCTTCTTCCGTGTGGCTGACCAATGAAATTTTAGTTGCTTGGGTTTTATAATTGGATAATAGCTATACATCACGTTTATATTATTTCTGTGTATGCTCTGTCTCTGGCAGCTTTCCTGATAAGAGAAGGGTGGAGGAAGATGGCGTCGATAGTTCCCTTAAGGCCTTTGAACGTATAAAGCTGGTAACATTGGTTACTATTTTTTTCTTTCGAGAAACTATCCACTTCATCTTATTGTTTGTTTGATTTTTGCCATCGTGCATCTTAATAACCCCAATACAATGCTATTCAGGGCATAAGACCTCATTTAATAGTGAGATGAGATGAGATGATATGTCAATAGTAGTAAAATGTTTTGTGAATAGTAGTGAAATGGTTTGAGTTAAAATGTTTTATGAGATTTTAGAAAATGAAAGAAAAAAAGTTGAGTAAAAATATTATAAAGTTAAATTATTGTTAGAATATAACTTTTTAATATTACTTTTGTTTTGGGATTTGAAAAGGTTTAATTATTTTTTTGTGTTTTGTTTGGAAGTTTGGGAAAGTTGTAATGATTAGGTAATGATTAGACGAAAAAGTTAAAAATTTGAAATTGAAAAGTATTTGTATTTGTGGTGTTTAGATATTGAGATGTGATGAGAGGATTTTGGCCATCCAAACTAGGCCTAAGTGACCCTCATTAATTGCTGTATAGGCTTGGTTGAGCCTGGTTGAGCTGAGTTAACACCTTTTACTAAGGAAATAACCATTTTGTATGGCTCTCATGTAGATCTTTCTCAGATAATTTTGCATATATAATTTCACAAGCTACTTGGATTTCTAATTTATGGATTTTGCCTGGTTTCAGGATTTGGGGCACTTAAAAAATATTAAAACCAAGAAGAAACAATCTGGCAAGGCTGAAGTTAATAATTCTTTGAGGCAAGAGGTATAGAGTTCACTTTTTCCTCTTGATAACCATGTTTAGAAGATTCAAAAAGCTTAGTCTAATCCATTTTCTGGGTTATGGGCCTTATGGATTAGTTCAGCAGTGTATGAATAGGTTTCAGCTTCACAGTCATTGTTTCTTATAATTACTTATTTGTTGAATATCTTCCATGCAGATTCTGCAACTTGAGAAGGGATTAAAAAACCAATTTGAGGTTCGCCATGCTTTAGAAAAGGCATTGGGTTATAGTTCTTCCTCTCATGAGAAGATAACTGAAATCTTAATGCCCAAGGTAATCTACATCTTACAAACAAGAAAAGCATTGTGTGTGTGTCTGTGAGAGAGAGAGAGAGAGAGTGTGCAAATTATTTACATCAGTTAATTGCAATGCCACCATTTTAGATGTAGTTTTCCCATATCTTGAGATTTTGGATTCTATTTGTAATGCTACTTTGTTTTAACCAGAATTTCATTTACCTGAGAAAAACAAAACAAAAACTTTGAACTGTCAATATCGACTGATTATTCTCAATGAATTCTTTTCTTTCGGGTAACATGCCATCTAAATTGACACCATGTGTTGTCTGACTTCTTAAAGGTTCTTGGGATTTTTGAATGAAATGTTTAATGATATTTTGGTCGAGTTTTATAGGTTTGGTTATGATGAATCCTCTACAAACTCATTTTGAACTCACACTTCAGTTTACATATAACTATGGGCATTTTCCTTAAGCATTTCAGAAACATAAACATCGATCGTAACCTTGAGTATTTTCCTCATCTTGCATTGCCTCAATAGAACTATGAGCGATGTTTATTTATAGGACCATATTATAGCTTCTATTAATGCTATTCTTTTATAATATATCACAGCGTGTAATTATTGATAAATTACATAAATATTACATCGTTATTTAATTAACTAAAAATATTACGTCCTTATTAATAAAAAATTAATTCTGAAAAAAAAAATATAAACTAAGCAAATGTGCATTGCACGTTGCTTTCATCTAGTATTATAATATATATTATAATTATATTATAAATTATAGTTATATATTATAATATATAATATAGTGATATATTATAGTCCATTAAAATATATAGTGATATAATATTAGTATAACTATTAAGATGCACTGTATAATATCAAAAATTCTATGTACAGTTTTGCATATTCTTTTATACACTCTACTGATGTGATTGGTTGAGTATTAAAAAAAATTGATACAGCCAACACATCAGTAGAGTCCATAGAGAGTATGCAAAAGTGACTATGTAACATTACTCATATAATATTAGTATAACTATTAATACAATAAACTATAGTGATATAAGATTTTAAAATTTAATATTATATTAATTAATAATTTATCATATAATACAAAATTATTTTATATATAATTATATATTATATATATAAATTATATACAATAAAAAAAAATTAAATATCTATATAGATATGAATCGGTCCAGTCCTGTCAAGTTTTTGAAAAAGAAAAGCAGTACCAAATTGATTTTGACCGATTTTTAAAAAAAATAAAATCGGTACCGAACCGAACCAACCTCAATACCAAACCAAACCCACCGGTTCAGTCCGGTTCACCCATTTTTTTTATTTTATTTTATTTTATTTTTTACACCCTTACATATTTCCATGACAGCCATCTTACTCATCTTAACAAAGTAATAACAAAACAAAATAAAGACTCATGGGATAAATGATCAAAAAGGGTGTACAGTGAAGCTGTCTTTTCCTTCCTTTCTTCTTTCCTTTTCTAGTAAGAAATTGATGAAGCTTGTGCTGAAAGCCCCCCGCCTCCCCGCGGAAGCTCACCTGAAAATGTACTCAATTTCATAGATAAACTACTGACTTCATTAGTCGACTTTCAGCAGATATCTTTAACTCAATACTAGCTTAGCTAGGTCAGAAAAATATCCGAGCAATGTCCAGTTCAGTATATCATCCGGCAAGTAGACGTTTCTCTTCCTCCTCAAGTCTATCCAACCATTTTAGGCCAAGATCACATCCAGCTGTAGCTGCAATCTGGAACTGTTTTTTGGCCATCTCTACGGGATCCATCACAGGGCTCTCTGCGCTGTTCCTTGCTTTGGCAGAAGAACTCCTCGAACCGAATTTCATAAGAGATTCAGGGACTTGAGCACCTAATACATGCCAGCATGCCATTGAACATAAAATTTTCAAAGAGATGAAAATTATCTATTTTGGATAGTAGCGAACCACCATTGTGACTGCCTGAAAAATTTCTCAAAAGAGGGAAAAAAAAGGAAGGCCCAGCAACCGCCACCCCTCAGGGGGAGTAGGGCATTCACTGTGAAGGCATCAAACAGAAACAAATGTCGTCTTCTTTTCTAAATAACTAAATTAATCATTTTTAATCTGAATTGTCTTCCAATAACTCCCCCACCCGGAATTGTCAACTGTATTCAATGATTAAGAAGTCCATATATGAGGTGTCATCCACAATCCAATAATTGTCGACAACAAAATGGTCTCATAATTTATCTTCGGCCACTAGTAGATGCAAACATAAAATCAACTATGAACAATAATTCCAGTCTTAGAAATCTGTAGATAATGGAATTCAGAAAATCTTAAGAGTGCCATGATTAACATAATTTGTGAAGCATGGGTGGGAAGAGCTAACCTCTAAGTAAAAGGGATCCATATGCTATGGCAGCACCAGAATGTCCCTGCACATTTGTGAAGTATAAAACTAAGACTAGTTCAACATTGTTGTTCGAGTATTAAACCATACATATAGGTTATATAATAACAAGATCTCATATATGTGGTTTAATGTTCTGCATATTCTATTATTTGCTTATAAAACAATGAAAGGATATTATACATCGACTCGTACAGATGCTATTCTCCTTTGGGTGAAAAAGTTACATACAGCTTCTGGAAAATTTGTATATTTTCTATGACTTCTAATAAATTTCTAAACAAATTGCAAAACGAGCACCAATCATCCATTTAGAAGTAAGAAAAGAAATTATACTGCCATCACCAATCACCACACCCTTTAGCAAACACATCTCCAAACTTCAAATTTAGGCACAACCCCGTAAATCAAACTCTGGGCATCAGTTTGCTCCATTCATTAATTTTACACAAATTCAGATGGAAAACGATTGTGTTAACCCACGAGATGGAGTTGGTGGTTCCTTAATTTGATCCATTGAGTTCTTCTGCCACCATACTTTAGCTCGGTTTTGGTCATATTGTGGCTGGAACTCCACTTCAAAGGCTATATCAGTCTACATGCCAAAGCTTACCTCTCCAACATACAGGGACCAAGTCCCAAATGTTAAGCTGATTATGGAACGTTATAAGATTGAGTGGAGTGTGAATAATACTTGGATGCAGAAAATTTGGTGTCAGAAAAGAAATTGCAAGGCTTATGCAAAGGTTTTTGGATTTGGAACGCGATGGGAGCCGGGGGAGAATAACGATACAAGTACGTAAAAAGATTTGTTAGCCGGCAATAAAGAAAGGTGCACAAACGGACCCTCATGTTGATGCTCTTGTAAGTAAGGTCTCAAATTGTTACAAGTAATGGGCACATTTCTCAAATTTGGAATTGGTGATAGTTGTTGGTGGTACTACTATAATGGTGGATTTGGCACTGTGGTATGCAGAGTGCTATTTTTTTTTTTTTTTTTGGACCTGGTGGCATCCGCCCAAGAAGGGGAATAAAAAACGTTTTGACCATTGCACTGAAGACAAGTCCATGTGGCAGATTTTTTTTTTTTTTTTAAACAAATAAATCAACAAACAGAAGGCAATCACTCGGACAACAATTTGGTCATACAAGTAGGTAAAATGCAGGTGTATGGCGCACACAAAAAAATAAAAAACAAAAAACCATTAATTTAGACATAAATGCCCTTAACATTAAACTATACGTTTTATGGTGCATGGAAGTTAATTCTTTTCCTTTTACAAATACTTATTATTTGAGTTGATGTAGATTTTCAATAGAAGAAACTAAAACCGAAACTTCAAATTAGGCTTCATGATGCATCGAGTCAAAATTTATGCAGGTGAGAATGTGATAATAGTTCATGGGAGCAAAATGTAATTGCCCTTTTTAACATCAGAATTTACAGAAGTGGACAGAGTGAAGCAAAAACATCGATTTATGGTGCAAAGTGTTAAAAACTTTACTTCAATGTTCTTATTGCAAAATGAACAGTAGTTGGGATGGTAAAGTATACTTTTCCTAAAAATTAAACAAACAGCATAGCATAAAGTGATTGTGTATTGTATTCAATTTCGATGAACAAAACATCAATGAGAAGTTTGTTCAATAAGTTTAATCAATTACCATTCTTTTTCTTCAAAATTGTGTGCTGCAACCCTTCTCCATTATATCCCAAGATCCCTTTTTATTTGTACAAGTTCCCTAAATTCAATACTAAAAAAACCCTCACACTATCCATCCATTGTGCAGCAGTAGCTCCCAAACCACCCCAAAATACTAAACATTATATCAGGTCATTGTTCGCAGTGTAGGAAGAGCCACCTAAACTTTTCCCTTCTAGTTTACTCTCTCCAACTCATACCCTTGCTTTACACCGTCAGAAGCCCTGAACTCTCTCATACTTTTCATCCCTTTTCCCATCATGATCCTGGCCCTATCCCATGCCAAAGCCTAACACAACCTGCTGTCCAAAATATCGACATCGGATTTGTTATCACACAGTTTATCCTGCATCACTCAGTCTACTAGTTCATATATAACACACAGGAAAATGCTACACACAAAACCCTGTTCTAAATGTGGGGCATTTTTGTAAAATAAAAAAGTACTATAGTTTTACAGAAATACTCTCAATTTAATACATGGTTGTATAAAGGGTTGTACTTGTATCATCACTCATACAAAATCCCGTATAGACCAAAGAAAGGCTGTTCATGCGAAACAAATGCAAACTTACCTCCCAAAAAATTCAGATAGCTGAATAGCATCTGATTTAAATAATTCATCTAGCTCCATAATAAAGCATGCCAGTTTTGATGAAACAACCTGACTGACTAGATTTCCAACCAATTTATACTTTAAAATCTTATATAAACCTTTGTACAATTTTAATTTCAGTGGTCCTAAGTCCAAGAACAAGTTGTCTCCTATTCACATTTCAACTACTTCCTTGCTACTGTAATCAGATTTTCTCACCAAATAGATGGTTTTCACCCACTTAATTATCTTCTACGTTAGTCTACTGAAAATTGACCAATCTATAGGAACAAAGTTCATTACCTTCTCTGATGCCCTATGAAAACACCATAATGCTGAGGCAATGTCTTTTCTCACACAGTCCCCTGTTAAATATACAGCACCGAGAAGGTAAAGAGCACCTGGATGCAACTAGAACATAGCAAGCTGTATTAAATTTTTTAAGCATAATCCAAAAACATCAACAAAATGCATCTTCATTCTGAAAACAAACCTGGTCAACGGCCTTTTCCAAATAATAGAATGCTTGTTGATCCGATTGGACATGATTGTTCTATCCAAAAGACAGGCCAAATAACATCAGCAAAAGCATTTTGAAACTAAACTAAGTCAAACAAACATCAATCTCAACTGATTAGGGTCAACTATGATCACTTTCATTAAAGCATCAAGAGGCTCAACTATATCCCTCTTGTTGCAGTTCACATCTCTAAATTAAAATTGCTTAGCATATATTACGTCCGGTACAAAGTGCAGGCATCCTAACCTCAACTCTCAGACGACAACCCAATTCGTACTGTGCATCTGGATCACCCATATCTGCAGCTTCAACTAACAAAGCAGCCCCTCTGTTATGAAATCAAATGGCATCAGCGATGCATATTTAAATACTAGAAGTTGGTAACAATCACATAAAGAAAGTGCACCACACCACATAGATAAAGTAACAAAAAGAAAAAAAAAATATAGTTAATCCAGATAAGAAAACTTAAGAAACTGAATTAGTTAAAGTAAACAAAAAAATAAATAAATTAATCTCTCATCCCAGCTTGACAGCGCAGCCTGAATATCTTTGGGTTGGTTTCCAGTTCTCTTTTAAATTTTTTTTTTTTTTTTTTTTAATCGGTCATCAACTAGTTTTATTCATAATAATAGGCAAATCCCAAGTACAACAGGGAGTATACTTGAGAAAATACCTAACTAGAGTTTACAACTAAAAGAAGAAAGTCATGGGCATTTAGTCCATTACAAACAATGGCCCCCACCCAAGAGAACAATGTTTTAAAGAAAAAAACTTTCAGCTCCCCCATTGTTCTCTCATGGTCTTCAAAACTTCTATTATTTCGCTCTCACTAGATACACCAACAAATACATATGGAAACCATTTTCCATATTGCTGCAACTTGTGAATCTCCTCGGAAGCCTCTCCAGCATGCTAGAAAATTCTCCAATCTACGGAGCATGACCCATGAGACTTCAAGACCTGTAAAAAAATCAGCCACATGGTCCTAGCCACCTCACAATGTAGAAACAAATGGTCAACTGATTCCCCATCTTTCTTAAACATACAACACCAATCCACTACCATTAACCAACGTCTTCTTAGGTTATCTGCGGTGAGAATTTTTCCCAATGCTGCTGTCCACACAAAGAACGCTACTTTTGAAGGAGTTTTCGTCTGCCAGATGCTCTTCCATGGGAAAGTGGGCATGCCTGGGCTTGATAAAACTTTGTGAAATGATCTAACTGTGAATTTACCTTTCTTTGAGGACTCCACAATATCCTATCCATAGTACCCTCAGTCATACGTACAGAATAGAGTGTTGCATAGAATTCTGTGATAACCTCCAACTCCCAGTCTTGGGCTACCCTTGTGAATTCCACATTCCATTGAGAGAAGCCATCAGAATAAGCCAACAGGTCCGCTATCGCTGCATCCTTGACTCGTGCTAGCTCAAATATGGCAGGGAAATTGTCTTTGAGACACCGTTCACCACACCATTTATCATGCCAAAATCTAACGCGCGAGCCATCCCCCACTACGATATGAGTATGTCTCATGAAGGTCTCCCAACCGTTCCTAATGTTCTTCCACAAACCCACCCCATGTGAGCCACGAAACTCATTCGAACACCAACCACCCCATACTTCCCCAACACACTCCACTATGACAGACTTCCACATGGTCTATCTTTCTTGTTGGTACCGCCACAACCATTTACCCAATAGGGCTTGGTTGAACTCCGTCAAGTTTTAAATCCCCAATCCACCCCCAGAGAAAGGAGTACACAGCATGGACCAATTAACTAGATGGAATTTGAACTCATCCCCAAACCACTACACAAGAAATTATGTTGTAGCTTCTCAAGACAATTGGCGATCTTTGTTGGAAGCAGGAACAAAGACAAAAAAGAGGCGGGGAGGTTGGTGAGTACTTTTTAATCAATGTGAGTCTACCACATTTTCATAAATACAACCTCTTCCACGATGCCAACCTACGCTCCACCTTTTCAATCACAGCATTCCAAATTTGCTCTAATTTGAAAGAAGCTCCCAAGGATAAGCCAAGATGCTGCAAAGGTAAAGAGGATACCTTATATCACAAAAGAGCAGCAAGAACCGCCACTTCGTGAACATTCCCCACCGATACCAATTCAGACTTGGAGAGATTTACTTTCAAACCCGAAGCCGCTTCAAAACAAAGAAGTAAAGCCCTCAAAGATTGGATGTACCCGAGGTGTGCTCCACAGAATATGAGAGTGTCGCCAGCAAACAACAAATGTGAAATATTAAGAGAACCATTCCCCACTGAGGAACCATAGAGAAAACCCACTTCCACAAGACCTTCGATCATCTTACTGAGAGCTTCCATGACAAAAAGGAAGAGTAATGGAGAGAGCAGATCTCCCTATCTCAAATCACTAAAGGAGTCAAAGAAACCCACTGGTGAACCATTCACCAAGATAGAGAAGTGGACTGTTGAAATACAAAACTCCACCCATTTCAACCATTTCTCTCCAAAGCCACATCTTGCAAGTACGTAAAGCAAGAATTTCCAATTAACATGATCATAGGATTTGAGTCATCCATCCAGCACTTCGTTTGCAATTAGAACCGAATCTAGAATTTGTCTGCCTTTGAAAAGTGCATTTTGTGGCTTCGAGATTAAACTCTCCATTACCGTACTCAATCAGTTCACTAGTACTTTAGAAATAATCTTGTAGACCCCAGTTACAAGGCTAATAGGACAACAGTCACGAACATCCATTGACCCCACCTTTTTTGGGATTAGTGCTATAAAGGTGGCATTGAGACTTTTTTGAAAACTAGCGTAATTATAGAATTCTTGAAACACCCGCATAAGGTCACCCTTGATCACCTCCCAATAGGTTTGGAAAAAGCCCATCGTAAAGCCATCAGGGCCTGGGGCCTTATCACTAGCCATACCTCGGACAACTTTGTGTACTTCTTCTTCATCAAATGCCAAATGGCCTCTCAAGCTGCCCTATAGACTGTTGATCTATTGCTAAGAAAGACAGCCCATATACTGTAGGTCTCCATGGCTGTTGTTCGACTAGTAAGTGTTCATAATACTGTGCAATGTGGTCCTTGATACTTACTTGATCCGAGGAGACTACTCCATCAAACATCAATGTATCTATAGCATTGTTCCTCCAATGCGAATTAGCCACCCTATGAAAGAACTTAATGCACCTGTCTCCCTCCTTAAGCCATAGTGCTCTGGATTTCTATCTCCAAGATATCTCCTCCATCAATAAAGCTCGTTCAAGATCTATGACTACCTCACTCTTGCAAGTTTTTTCGGACAATGAGAGTTCTTGCCTCCTCGCCCTCCAAACCCTGTAATTCTTCCAGAAGGGAGCATCGCTGTGAAAGCACATTGCCAAACACTTATTCATTCCAAAGTTTCAAATCTTGTTTCAACGCTTTCAATTTTCTAGCCAATATGAAACTTGGAGAGCCTTGGAACTCATAAGAGAACAACCATTGTCTAACCCTGTCTACAAAACCATCAGATTTTAGCCACGTATTTTCGAATTTAAAATACCTTATGCCTACTTGGATGCCTCCACAGTCCAAGTGGATAGGGAAATAATCAGAGCACACTCTAGGTAGTCGTCTTTGGGTTACATCAGGAAAATGTAACTCTCAGTCGAAAGTAAGCAAAAATCTATCAATTCTCGACCAAGATAGGAGTTCTTGAGTGTTGGACCAGGTAAACGATCCTCCTGTTAGTGGGATATCTATAAGTGCCTGTTCTAAAATGAAGTCAGAAAAATACTCATAGCAGGTGTGATGTAGGATGTACTTGACCTTTCACTTGGGAAGCGTGATACATTGAAATCCCCAGCTAAACAACTTGGTAGCTCCCACCATTTAAGAATTCCCGCCAATTCCTCCCACATTGATCTTCTTTCCACATCAAGATTAGGACCATAAACCCCTACAAATGCCCATTGGAACCCATCTTCTATACTCACAAAGGAGCAGGCCACAAAGAAATCACCCTCACAATCCTCTAATCTTTCCACCACCCTTTTGTCAAACATGATGAGAATGCCCCTTGATGCTCCTTTGGAAGGTAGATACGACCACCCAACATGATGCCATTTCCACAAACTTCAAACTATTTGCCAGGTAATTAATTCTAGATTGGTCTCCTGTAAGTAAATGATATCGGCTTGCCAATGTCGAAGTAAGTTCCTGACTTGGAGCCATTTGGCCTGCTCGTTCAACCCCCTTACGTTCCAAGAAATGATTTTTGGCTTCATATTGGAATCGTCGCTGCCCTTCCCTTAAAACGTCCCCGGTTAGAGCTCTGCTCCCCTCCCTCATCGTTCATTGCCCACGTAAGCCTCTTGAGTTCTCTCTCTCTTTTTTTTTTTTTGCCCATACCAAATGAGGGATCATATGTGGCTTGTTAATGACCAGCTTCCATAGCTGTGAAAGTGCCAAAAATTCATCTTCAAAACCCACGCATTTAATCCCAACGACATGTTTGAGCTCCATAGCTGTTTGAATAACCCAATCTAACCCCCTCGGATGGAACAAGTTCAATGGAGTAGGTTCTGTCCCCTCAACACAGCAGCCCTTCACTGTGTCCTCCCCCATATCATCCATCATCTCCACTCCACTTAGAAGCTCACATACTACCATAGCCCCTTCCTTTACAGCTTCCTCTGAGTTGCACATGATTTCCGCACAGTTGAAAGCAGCCAAGAGGGGTTTTTCGGCTACTAAAATAGATTCCGGCGAGGTTACTGGTTTCTGAGCGCCAGAGGAGGGTTCTGGCAGCCCAGATAGCGCCGCTGGCTTGTTCTGTGGCTCCTCACAGATTATCAGCCCACCATGCAGCACCCTCATCCTCTCCTCTGTGAGATCCAGCAAAGGTTCTGAAAGTGCCGGTGCCGATGGTGTCGCTATCTCCACCATGAAGGAAGGAGGCAGCCCAGACATGTCCATCGCCCGCTTTTGTGCCACTCCGCTGGGCAAAGATCCTCCAGAAGATGTCGGATCCAGTTGTAAAGCCTCCTCAGATCACAGATGCACTCCCGACACGAGGCTACTGACGACACAGCCACCAAACACAGCCTCTAATGTTGCCAATGACGAGCCATCGGCAATGGACTGCTGCCGCTGTTGATGGGCCATCACCGGCAAGGAGGAATGCAAACCATCACTGACAATGGGCTGTTTTTGGGCCAGCAACCCATTGGCCCCCTCAGCGGATGTGGATCCCATCTCAAAAGAAGGCCCACTTTTCTTAAGCTTCCATCTCCACTTGGGTTCGGCTTGACGTGACTAGCCCAGGCCCACACCCATCTTAGTTTTGCCTTTGTCCAGCCTGGGTTTCAGCTTAGGCCCAACCCCTTTAAGGCCTAGTCTGAAATATACATACAATGGGTTCAAGTATTCGAGAATATACATACAATCACTTTGGGGTAACTATAATTTCAGATTTCAATAACATAAGACATGAATATTCTTAAGATATTACTCAAAATTTGGCTCAAGTGAAGCCCGGTTGCAAACCCGAGAACTGAACCAAACTGTTACAATTCAAATTTTCAGAGCCGCAATCAAAACAAATTAATCAAAGACTGAAATTGGTCTGTTTGGCTAGGTCTACAAGTACCCAACAACCAAGCATAAGGTTATAACTTCTTTTCTCTTTTATGCAGAAGCAGGCACCCTTCAACACATTTCTGCACTAATGATGTTAGCTATGAACACCATCATCAGGAAGTAGACAAGAAGAACAAAGAAAAGGATGACATAGGAAACATTGCCAGTTCACTTACATAGCTTTGCATGCCCCTGGGACATGGTATTTCAAATGCAATTTGGACAGCCAATACCTGGCATGGGTATTTGAGTTGTCAGCCTCTAGAGCCAACTCAAAGTTCTCCTTTGCAGCCTGAAATTGAACTCAAAAGGTATAGAAAATAAGCACAATTGCCAGACCAGCTTAGAAAGCATCCTTATGTCAACCACAAGTAAAATAAAAAGAAGAAAACACAGGTATAGTTAAAATCAGAATTCCATAAGTGTGAAAAGGGTCAACCAGCATTTCTGCACATAATAAAAAGGCAATAATCTCACACCTGTATTACTCATTTGTATGATTAAGTTCTGCATACAACTCAGTCAAACAACATCAAAGCAGCCTAAAGATACACTGGCATTGGCTTAGCCAAATGCCAGTCCAGCTCTTAATTTAGCTAATGTGGTCATAAATTGGACTACATTGGATTAGCCAACTTAAAGCCATCCAGCCCATGAGCTATATAGTAACACGATCCCACTCAACAAATATGACTTGCTACTGTAGCAAGGTCATATAATTTTATCTCATATTTCCTCAAACCCTACTTCTTCCAACGGGTTTCTTTCCCACAAAGCAAGCCTTCTTTTCCTTGTGTTTTCTCTCCAGCTCCTCTTCCGTCGCCAGCTCCTCTTCTGTGGCATTGTTCACAGGTTTCATTTCCTCTCCCTCTCTTTTCTCTTCGGTTTTGTGTTTTTGGGTGAAATTCGAGGGTGAAATTAGTGTTGGTTGAAATTCGTATAAATGTTTCTCTTACTGCGTTCTTGCTTTGTGCAAGAAAATTGCTCCTGAGCATGTCGACAGGATGGAGTTTGGTTTGGCTCCTGAGCATGTGTCGATGGAATGAAATTTGTGTTGGGTGAAATTCCACTTGATGCCATTACATTTCTCTACAGAGCATATCCATGCTAGATTTGGAAAATCAAATGGTTATGACATGAAATTGTCACATTTCCTTTCAAACCAGACAAGCAACAACAGAATCACATCATTTAAGGCTCTAAGTTTTCTGTTCTTCTTTTCAAGATTTCCTAGCACTTTTCCCTTTTCCTTGTTAGTTGAATCTCTTATAAACTTGTATACCGGGGTAACACCTTTGTTTATGTCTTAAAAAAGTCTTCATCTTTCTTATGAAAAAACAAGTTTATCAAGGATGGTCAATCTAAAACATTAAAGGTGCTTTTACGTAACATAAAGCAGGGCCATATATTGGAGTTGATAGTATTTTTAATTAGACTTACATGTGTTTTCAACATTTATAAAAGAAAAACAACATTGAAAAAAAAAAAAAAAGCGATCTTACATTGCTATTTGTTATCATTTTTTTTTTTTTGGGCATATTCATAAGATTCTTTTGTTGTGAACTTATGTAGCTCCAACTATTAACCCTATTGTATGCTGCCGGAATCATGAATGTCAAAAAGCATAGGAAAAAACTTCAATAGTATGCTGCTGGAATTGTCAATGTCATGTTGTATTGCTGTTGGAACTCTTGTGATAGATAAGGTGAAAGATGTTTTGCTGTGGTGCAGTTTGCTGGTTATATTGTGACAGCAATGTAAAGTCCATTGTTGTAGCTGTGTTTTTGCTGTATAGTGTGTTTTTGCTGGTTCCCTTTTGTCAGATTCTAGTTGCAATTAGGTAGAGATCTCTAGAGATCAATCGGTTTCTTTGTGAGGCCAAGAGAGAGGGAAAAGATATTGTGTTGGTGGAGAGGAGCTTTCATTAAAGCTTTAAGCTTTGAGAGGATGCATTAAAAAAGTATTTTTAAAAAATGCTTTAAAAAATAGATAAAAATTTAAAAATAATAATATTTTATTATTATAGATAGCGAGATATCTAATCCAATCTGAGTTCACGTTTTGAGTGAAATGTCAGTTTCATTAGCGGGCAAGCACATGATTGGGAGGTGGGTGTCCTTGTTGAGTTCTTTAACTTGTTATACACCATTGGACAAGTTAATACAGTCGTGGATAAGTTGGTTTGGTCGCTTTCCAGTAAAGGAAAATTTTCTGCACGCTCTTTCTATGAGGTTCTCACTACTCAAGCTAGTAATCACTTTCCTTGGAAGAGCATGTGGAAGAGTAAAGCACCTCTTAAGGCTGCTTTTTTTTGTTTGGACTGCATCCTTAGGGAAGATTCTAACCATTGATAATCTAAGGAAACATCAGCTTATCCTCATTGACTGGTGTTGTATGTGCAGAAATAGCAGCAAAACAGTAGATCATTTACTTCTACATTGTGAGTTAGCAAGGGCCTCTTCTACATTGTGAGTTTGCAAGGGCCTCATGGACTTACTTTTTCAGCAAAGTGGGATTAGCATGGGTTATGCTGGGGAGAGTGGTTGACCTACTAGCTAGTTGGTGAGAGATCACAGGGATACCACAGACTGCGGCTGTGTGGAAGATGGATCCCATTTGTCTACTTTGGTGCATTTGGAGTGAAAGGAATGACCGAAATTTTGAGGATCAAAAGCGCTCCTTGGAAGGGTTTAAGAGTTTTTTTTTGGAAGACTTTATTTATGTGGGCCTTTGTCATAGACTTTAATAGTCTCAACTTTCATGATTTCCTTGTAACCATTTCTAGTTCCTAACTAGGTGTAATCACATGTATACTTCCTGTGTACTTGGGCTATACCTATTTCTAAATCAAAAAATATCTTCTTACTTGTTAAAAAAAAAACAAGGTTTTAAGTGATTATCCAAAAGTCAAAAAGTGACATATTAGCCAAACTTTGCCTAAACCAATGTCAGTGCTCTTATGTAAGTCTATGTTGCTTGGCTTACAAAGAAATGAAGACCTTTAAACGAGACTGTCCAAGTATGGTTGCTATTCTAGTTCAAAATTGTTAACTTATTCAGAAACATAAGATTCCTGCCTAAAAATAAGATTAAAAGAACATCTCACTACAAATATTATAAGTAACACTGCAATCAAATTCTCTCCCAAACATTGTGCAGATGACTGAACATTAACGCAAACGGATTGAGAGGAAAATGAACAAAAGAGATGTTAATGCGAGCGTGGATATTTATAGAAAACCATAAATCATGTATCCATTACCCTAAGGAGAGGGATGAGACGATGATCTTTGAGATCGCTGTAATCGATGACTCTATCAACTTCCTTGAGAGCACTCCACCCTTTGGCTATGAGCTCCATGGCCTTCTTGTTCCTACTATGCAGCTCTCTCTAAAGGGAAGAAGAGGGGAAAAAACAACGACGAAATCACCACCAAGGAAATTACCAAAAAGGAAAACAGATTTATGGAAGAGGGTATCACTATCGAGGGAAAGTCGGAATACGAACCTGTTGGTTGAATTGAAGAAGAGGAAGAGCGGAGCATTTCAAAGTGGAATTCGTGAAGAGCAGTCTCAGCATCCTTTCTGAATCAATGATTTGCTGATGGTTCTGTTTTTAGCCCTGTATCCGATTTATACAACTCAATTCTAATCTGATTTATTTAATTAAAATGATATTCAACATTAATTCACTAATTTTGTGTTGCATTTGCATGAGTTTATGAATAGCAATAAGAATTTTCAGTTTTATTAGAAACTAGATAGAAAAACTAAATTGAAAAATTTGAGAAACTCCACCTTTTTTTTTTTATTGGCACAGGTGTCCTAGAACAGTATCCCGACTATTTCAGAACTGCACAGCCCCTCAATAAAGAGTTTCACGCAAGTGCACCTAAAGTAATTCAAAGGAAAAATCTTCAGTCCGATAGACCCTAAAATTATTTGCACCGAAGAAATTTTGAAACTTAGACCTGGGGAGGATATCACCAAGCCCAAGACCTTTATCACTTCAGCCAACCCCATGGGTTGAGAAACTCAACTTATAATTTAATAAAATTTAGGATTTAGGATTTTTTACAAAATTGTACTTTATGAATTGTACATTTGACCATTCCCCACCATATCATACAATACTACAAAGTACAAACATAATCTCAATGATGCATAGGAAGGAAATACAAAAACAAAAATCAGCAAATGATACTTTGCTTGGACTCTGGAGCATAGTAGATGTAAGAAATCAAAACAAAAATCTAATATTTTGAGAAAATACCGAGAGGGGAGACGCAGGGGACGCCTGGAGGAGAAGGAACCGGCGGCGAGGGACAGGGGCAGTGACGCCCACACGGCGAGAGAAGAAAGAGAGAGAGAAGCGATGGGTCTGAGAGTTAGGTTGAGAGTGAGTGAGGTAGCGCGCAAGGGACAGTGGTGGCCGACGGCAAGGGGCAGGCAGTGACGGGCACACGGGGGTAGAAGAAAGAGACTCGAGAGAGAGAGAAGCACGGCCCACGGGTCTGAGGCTGCGAGAGTGAAGTGTGGGGTTTCTTAACCAATCTAAACGACGCCGTTTACTTGAATTTTGGCTGTTGTCTGATCAAACGACACCATTTTGCTAAAGCAAGGCTGGGCTGCTGCGGTTTACCCTCAGGGCTTCTAAACCATATTTTTTGTTTAAAAATGTTGGGCAGCGACTACACCACGCGCCACTTGAATTTTATTATTTTTTTATTCACATCAAATTAAATTTTCTTATTCATCATTTATATATAGTATATTTGTTAAAAATAAATAAATAAATAAATAAATAAAAGTAAGTATGTCGTGTTGGAGTGACGAATAGAATTACTCTTCTTTTTTTTTACCCCAACCGGCGCCTTTTTTTCTTATCATAAATCCTTACCAAACCCTGTTTTTATAAATTATAAATTTTATTTAGCCATATCTTTTTATTTTTAGTTTTTATAATTTTTGTCAACACTAAATTTAATTTTTAATATTGATTATTAACAATTACTACTTCACTAATGTCTAATTACATGCTATTATACTATAGTATTATATGTTATAAACTATTATACTAGACTTCTTTCTATACTAATATCTAACTTATTTCAATGATAAACTTATATTATAGTATCTAATTACATATTATTAGACTAATATCTAACTTATTTCTAACTTACTTCTATACTAGACCTATTTCTAGTGTGTAATTACATGTTGTTATATTATTGTCTAACTTATTTCTATACTTTATTATGTATGGTAGGTTGTAGTAATATTATGATATTTATATTTACTAAACTATTAGTCTATTTATATTATAGTATAAGTATATTATTTTATAATAATTAAGTAATTAACATATACTAATATGTTATTGAATTTAATTATAGAAATTCTAGATTCTTTATATGAGTATATATGATCGATATTTAAATAATACATACTTTTATAACATATGCACAAATTGGAGTCGGATTATAGCAAAGTCAATCAGAATATAGATCCAACTCCGACTAGAAAATAAAAAATAATAATCTGACTCCGACAGCGTGAAATTAGAGTAAAGTCAAATCTAGAATTGGATTTTCGAATTTTTGCATAGTCTTAATTTATGAAGATATTAATGAATTTTTTTTTTTTTTTTGTAAAATTTTTCAAGGCCCTTAATTTATTGCATTATATGATATTTTGCATAAAGCTACGTTAGACAATTTTTATCTATAGATTTTTATTTTATTTTTCAAATGAAGGATAGGAATTTGTCGAAAAAGATGTTAAAAATGGCACATAATTAAATATGCTCTCTCAAACTCTCTTTAGAAAGCGAAACCAGTCCTCCATTTTTCTTATAAGAGGGAGTAGGGTTGTAAAAAAATTTGAGTTGGAGGTTTTTTTGTATTTTTAGTTGGAATTGGAGTTAGAGTCAGATTTATTTTCTAACAGACTCCAACTTTGACTTCAACCCTGACTTCAATTCCATCATCCAACCTCTACCTCCAACCTTACATCAATAAAGTCAAAGTTTTTTTAAATTTTTTTGTATTTTTAGTTGGAGTCAAAGTCGAAACCAAATCTATTTTTAGACTAACTTCGACTCCGACTCCGTCACCTGACCTCCGCCTCCCACTTTACTAATATTTGCTTTTGACTTATATCTTTCACGTCGATATTAGTATACATAGGTTATAAAAATATGTATTATTTAGATATTGATCATATATATTCGTATAAAAAGTCTAGAGCTTATATAATTATATTAAATACTATACTAGCATATGTTAATTATTATAGAATAATATACTTATATTTTAATATAAATATACTAATAGTCTAGTATATGTACACATCATAGTACTATTATCATACATAGTCAAGCTTTGAAATAATATACTTGACTAGCTAATAGTGAGTAATATGTAATAGTCTAGTATAATAACTGTATCCCAGGTAATATATAATAGATATATATATATATATATATATAATGTTTATTATAATAGGCAGTAGAACCTGCTAGTAATATATAAATAATAAAAGGCAGTAGAACAAGCCCTTTGCATAAATAAAAATTGTTGACAGAAGATGATAAAATTGACTTCATTGAAAATATAACATAATACTTACAATGAGCTTAGTTCTCAAAAGAGTTGGGAGCAGAAGACATGAAAGGAAGTTTAGTTTACAAGATAGAATATTTTAGTAGTGAGGAGGGCAAGAAAGAGAATGGTTTCAGATGAGGAATTCTAAATGCATTCATTTACATACAGACTCTCTTTATATAGACACATGTACAACATAGATCAATAATGTGTGCCACCTCACTCTAACACCATCAAGACCATCTGACACTATAAAGACTAAATAATATACAAAGTGTTTTAGACTATTATCTATCATCCTACGAAAGCTCAAATAAACAAAGTTATTTGTCCTTTAGTGGACATAGAAACTAATCTTGAAACACACGTCTTTATTATTCTTGAATAGTAATTCTTGTCCTCCTTGAATAACTTTTGGATTGAATCTAAAAGTAATCTGATAAGAATGGTGGATAGTAATATTGATAATAGAAAAAATTACTTGTCTTGTTCTTCAATGAGATAATACTTCAAACGACTGAAAAGATAATGGCTCTGACAACTTTTGATTATCATGTTGAATAATTGAGGGAGCAATAATCTTTTGGCATCACATAATTTTAGGGTCATAATTTGAGAGTTTCAGATCAAATAGATCTTAAAAATCTATCCAATGTGGCGGATAATTTTGAAAAAGAGATGCATATTGAGAATGAGTGGCCTGGTTAGTTGGTGATGATACTACTGCTGACGATGCTGCTTCCTGTAATGGAAATAATCTGACTTGTTGTTGAGGATTTTCTTCAACATCACTATTTGAGACATGTAACATTATTTCAACCAATTTTTTCAAATCTTTTTTGCTGGTAATTGATGTTAATTGAGCTTGAAATCTACTCTGTTGGAATAACACTTCAGGAGTTTTGATAAATTTTGAAAGTATATTTATAACATGATAATAATTATATTTTTCCTACCATTTGATAGAAACTTGGCGGGCCAAAAACATAATATTTTTGAGAGAGTGATGAGATTTAATGACATATTTCCACTTCATAATCTAATTTAATTTTGTTTTAAGGAAGAAAAGAAGAAGTGGTGGATAATGTGATAAGGAAGATGGATAATTATTTTGTAATGTAAAAATCTAAAGACTTTCCTGAGAGGAATAGGAAAAATGAGAGATTCTAATCCAAACTAATACCACCATAGTAGGAACCATCAGGGGAGTATTTTAATTTCTTGTAATTTGTCAAAGTGAAGAAACAGGAATGGTGCAAATTCTTATTCTGTCTTAAAAACGTTTTTGTCCATGCCTGCTGATAGTCATAATAATCAAAATATGATGGATCATATGGTTGAGAAAATCTTCTTATTAGATAAGAGCTTTTTCCCATTGTTTCAAGGTAAGGACTTGTTTAATAGTAACTTTATGAAATGCAATAATCGGAGATATAGGTGGAGAAGGTTGAGGTTGAAGAGAACAAGAGATTTCAGAAATAATAATAGAATATATATCTACTGAAATAAATTCACAAATATTCTGGGTTTTCATAATATTTTATGGAACATAATGCTAATCTTGTAATAAAAAAGTATCAAGTAATTTTTGAGGATAAAAAATGTGTTGTAATTTAGATTTAATAAGAAAGACTAAGTGCCAATGAGTTTTGAGGATAATAGGTGTTAATGTTGTGTTTCGTATCCTTTTGGACCAGGTTGCTCAGTGGTCCGAACCTTCACTCGATCTGCAGATGGTGTGCCGATGCTGGTGTTGGGCGGGGGTCGATTATATGCAAGCCCAATGGTGCAAGACTTAGACAAGGTTGGGTAAGCCCCCAGTTGGTCCGATGGGACTGTACAAACTCCATGCTTATTGTCATGGTGGTGTACACTAAATGAATGCAAAGAAAGTAGAGAGAAGTAGATATTTGAATTTACGTGGTTCGGCACTAGGCCTATGTCCACGGGGGTTTGGGGAGGGAGAATCCACTATATGAGCTTCATTTATAGTCTCTCAGGGTCTCTTATCCTCATTGTACAGTAGATTTACAGCTCATTTTTTCTAGTTTGGACACCATCACTGGATGTTACGTCTGGAGGTTGAAAAAGCCTTCCCGTGAAGCCTCTCCGAAGTCTGGCCAAGAGTCTACCCGAAGAAGTCCATCACGGAGATCAAAAGTTCCTTCTAGTCATCTATCCCTTCCCTTTTATCTCTTCCTTTCCCCTTCTTTACGTCACATCACCTTACATCTCATGTATTTTCCTCCATCCTCTGCTCGTAGGCCTAACATTGCTTTCTCCCCTTCCTTTCTATTCCTTCTCCCATACTCCCTCATTTCTTCCTATTTTGTCCTCTAGTGAAGCTCCCTTGGTGGGCTTGAGCTTCGAGGGCCCTGATGGGCCTAGGACAAAAATCACTCCTAATAGATGTCCGTGATTTTTAAGGGCAACTTAAAGCCCGTCCTGGCGTACGTCGTGTTTCGTATGCCTTTAAGCTGGTTTGCTTAGCGGTCCAAACCTTCACTCGATTTGTAGACGGTGCGCTGATGCTGGCGTTGAGCCCGGGTTGGTTATATGCAGGCCCAATAGCACAGGGCTTAGACGAGGTTGGGTAAGCCCCAACTGATCCGATGCGGCTGTACAGAGTCCATACATATGGCCATGGTGGTGTACAGTAGATGAATACAGAGAAAGTAAAGAGAAGTAGACACATAGATTTACGTGGTTCAGCACTAGGCCTATGTCCACAGGGGTTTGGGGAGGGGAGAATCCACTATATAAACTTCATTTACAGACTCTCAGAGTCTCTCATCCTCACAGTACAATAGATTTACAGCCCATTCCCGGTTTTGACACTATCACTAGACGATGCGTCTAGAGATTGAAGAAGCCTTCTCTTGAAGCCTCTTTGAAGTCTGGCCAAGAGTCTATCCGAAGAAGTCCATCCCGAAGATCAAAAGTCCCTTCTAGTCATCTGTCCCTCCCCTTTTATCTTTTCATTTCTCCTTATTTTCATCACATCACCTCACCTCTCATGTGTTTTTCCCCATCCCCTACTCGTAAGCCTGACATTGGTTTCTCTCATTCCTTTTATTTCGTTCTCTCGTACTCCCTCATTTCTCCCTATTTTGTTCTCTAGTGAAGCCCCATTGGTGGGCTTGAGCTTTGAGGGCCCTTATGGGCCTAAGAAAAAAATCACCCCTAACAATAGGAGTTGTAGAAAACTGATATAATGGTGGAGAATTGATAATCTGTGAAGGAGTAAAAGAAGAATGAGAAATAGCTTTTGAATATGTTGTTAATTTTGAAGAAGATAAAGGTGAGAACGAATTGTAAAATAGTCTATTGTTTTGTGGTAATGTCCCCAGTATCATGTAAGATTTTGGAGTAGCAGAAAGACAAAGTGAAGGATAAGAAGGAGATGATGGCCTGACATAGAAAGATTTAGACTTTACTCTGAACTTCGATGATGATATAATTTTTCCTGTAAAAATTCTTGAGATAGATAATCAAGAAGATAATTAAATTCTCCTTTAATATGTTTAATATCAAAATAAAAAATACTTAATATAGTTTTCCATCTAACAAATATTTGTTTAGCAGCTAGGTTTTTCACATCTTTAATCAAAACTTTATTGGCTAATTTACAATCTATTCTAAGTAAAAACTTTTGATTCAACAAATTACCTTGAAATTTGAAAATACATAATACAATTGACATAATTTTTTTTAATAGTACTATAATTCTTTTGAATAGGAATCCAACATCCCAAATGAAATCTAATAATTTGTTTAGAATTATCAAATAATTTTTGTTTCGTAATTTCTTTGTAACTAAGATCAGAAGTAACTGTTTCAACTATTTTAAAAATATGAGGAGATGGAAGTCCTAAACTTGGTAATTTCTTAACATGAGTTTTTATCTGTTTTATAATATCTATATGCTTTTTTGTCCATAACGGTGAATTTTTTTTAATCTTTTAAATCATGGTTTGCATAATGCTTGAGAGATTGATAAAAATTTGTCACATAATTCAAATTTCCTAGAAATCCTTGTAATTTTTGCTTATTTTATATTTCATTAGGAAATTTATTAGCAAATTCTATTACTCTACCAATTGGTATAATAGTTCATTGGTAGATATCATGTCCAAGAAATCTAATTTTATTTTAGAATAATTTTATTTAGATGCTAAGACAACTAATCTGTTTTGTTTAATAGAGGAAAAAAAGATTAATATATTATTTATGTAAACTATTGAAAAAGTGAGTAAAATGAGTAAATATTTCATTCATAATATTTTAAAATTTACTAGGGGCTTTTTAAATCCAAATAGCATAACATTTCATTTATAATGTCTAAATGGGATAGTAAATACTGTTTTGTATCTATCTTTTTCAGTAATTTAGATTTGCTAAAATCCACTTTTCATATCAAATTTTGAAAATATAGCAGTATCATAAGATCGGGATAATAAATCTTTTTTATTAGGAATAGAGTACCTTATCCATCGTAATATTTTATTTAATAGTTTATAATTTATAACTAATCAAGGAACATCTATTTCTAATTTTACTTGTTTCTGAACATAAAAAACAACACAACTCCACGGCGATTTACTTTTTGTAATTAGCTTTTTGATAATAAATCATTAATTTCTTTTTTACATAATTCGAATAATTCATTATTCATTTGAATAAGTCTAGTTTTGGTAGGAATATTCTTTTCAAAGAAATCTTTTTCATTTGGTAATTTAACTACGTGTTATTTTCTATTCTAAAAAGTATTAGATAAGTTCGAGTATACTTCTTTTTCAATTATAATTTTAAAATTATTAATTTTTTGAATTAATAATGGATCTTTTAATTATTTTTCGATTCTTTTATATGTTAATTCTTATTTTAAGAAATTCATCTGCTTTTCTTTCATTTTAATCTTATTTTTTGTAAAAATTTAATTCTTTAATTAATGAAACTTCTTTTAAAGTATTAATTTCTTTTGAAACTGGAGGAAATATAAATTTAAATTAAACTTTTCTACCTAATATTTTTGTATAAATTCATTCCTTTGTTATAGACAAAGGATAAAGTAACGCAATGAATAGATTTCCTTCTTATATACAGTTTAAATTTACTCCTGTATTTAATAAAGCAATTGTCGTAAAAGAAAATTATTTGTTAATATAAATAGTTATTTCAGTATACCATTTTGAAAATTTTATTTTATTAAGAATATTAATGAAATTATTTAGTTCTTCTTTAATTTGAAGTTTCTCCTTATTCTTTTTTAGGAGAATTAGTATTATTATCAATTTTTAATGAAATAATTTCTTGTATCAGTTGTTCATTTGAAACTTCTGATTTAGTATTAGAGGTTTTGAGATTTTTAATTTCTTTCTTTATTTCATTAATTTCTTGTTGTAGGTCATTTAAAGTAATTTTTTATGTTTCTATTTTATATCTATTTACTATTTTTGGGAAATTATATGATGAAGGTGTTGGGGTAGGTACTGAAGTTGTTTGATTAGTAAAAGTATCATTTAATTTTTCCAAATATTCTTTTATTTTTTGTGGATTACTAATTTTATCTATTAATTCTAATATAAGATTTTCATGTGTTGATAATACATTAATGATTTTGTTACAAATGCAATTATTCCTATCTAAGCAATTACAAACATGTACCTCATCTTTTTCTGATTCATTATCAGAAGATTATCTCGAGAGGCTTGATTCTTTTAATAGATAAATTTCTTCTTTTTCTGAAGAGTTTCATCTTCCTCACTTGAATGTATTATAAAAATATTTAATAATTTATTTTTACTATTTCAGGTACATCTAATTCATTAATTTATTTTTTAACCTTACAATTTGATGAATAATGTACAACTTTTTCACATTTATAACAATTTTTTTTCTTTTTATTAAACTTTTTTGTATTTTTATGGGTTTATTATATATTTGTTTATCTTTTATCTTTTTAAAAGGTCTTTTATATTTTCATTTTTTATTTGGATAATTTTTATGATTTCTTTTTACTTTTTTCTATCTTCTTGATGAGGTTAATAATGGAGTATAACTAAACTGTTCATAAAAGATACATAACTCTTTCTTAGTAAATTTCTTTTCTTTATCTATTTGCTTTTTTAATCTTAGATCGTTATACATAATTAGACTAGTTCTATTAATAATAGTTATTATATCTCCATATGTGAGATTAATAAAATCAATAGTACCATTTGGTTTTACTAATGATTCTTGTACCTTTTGGACAAAATAATATAGAAGTTTGGCTATGAACTTTTTCTTCCAGTATGATTGTTGATAGTCATTTCTAATCATAACTTTAGTGGAAATACATCTTTATACTATATAAAATCAGATAATTGAGGGTATATTAAATTGATTAACAAATCACTAGTTCTTTCTTTAAATTGAATATGATCACCGACAAAGTGATTGGTTAGTATAAATATTAAAGTATTAACAGCATCTTCTATAAGTTGATCATTTTCTAGTTTAATTTTTTGCATATTTTCATCATATTTATACTGATTTCATATTCTTATTTTTTGTTCTTGTGAAAAACAATAATCCCACCAGCCCTTTAATTGGCTAGTGAAACCTGTAACCAGAATATGTGATGATATGTTTTTCTACTAATTTTATAAACATTAGAAACTATAATCATTTTTTGAAAATGATTTAATATTCCTATTTAGATAATCCATTTATATTTCATTCATATAATACATCTTGTAAAAAACAGATCTTACTATATGTTCTATTTCTTAGAATTTCATATCCGGTGGAGTAAGTCTTAGATACCAATTACGGGTAGTCAAAACATAATGTTTAGAGTCTCTAGCAAAGAAACTATTAAATTGATTACCTCTACTATTATTTAATTATAAATCTAAATTTTTAAATTGATTTTCGATATTACTAATTTTAGAATCAGATTAATTAGGTAAGTCTATTTTATTTAATACATTCATATGAAATTATTTTAAAGTAAATGCAGTATTAGTAATATTTAATTTTTTCAATTTATTAGCGATTTGTTTTAATAAATTATCTTTAATTTTAGAAAAATTAGATTTTAAATGAGAATGAATTTCACGGGGAATGAATAAATGAATTTCTTTTGCTTCCTTGATAGAAATATTATAGGAGATATTTGATTTTCAATTCTTTCTAATTGTTTAATCATGATTTTTATATATAAATTAATATAATTATTTTGTTGGATTATATAATTAGTATTTTTAATCTCTATTGTAGAATTAGATTTCTTTATTGGTGATACTAATATTTGTGTACTTCTTTGATTATACTTAATAGTTTCAAAAGGGGGATATTCTTCATAAATAATTTGATTATTATCTGTGATGACCCGCTTTCGTGTGTATTTTCGCTGAAGGGTTGTTTTTATTTTAATTAATATATTAGTTTATTTATTTTAATTTATTGCATTTTAAAATTAGTTTTTAATTTATTTGATGTTGTGTTTTATTTATTTTAGTTGTTTTACTGTTTTTAATCTAGTTTTGGCGGATTTGTTTTGTTTTCTCGGAATGAGGATTAGACCTCATCTTTTTCCTATATCTCTTTTTCCCTTTTTCCTTTTTTCTTTTTTTCTCTTTTCTTTTTCTTCTTTCTTTTTCTTCTTTCTTTTTCTTTTTCTCTTTTTTCTTTCTTTTCTTTTTTCTTCCTCCTTCTCCTCCCACGTCGGCCCTGTCTCTCTCTCTCTCCCCTCTCCCACGCCGTTGCAGCTCAAACCCCCAACCCACCGCCGTTCGGCTGCCGTGCGGCACACCGCCCCCACCGTTTGAACCCCCTCCCTCCGGCGCACCTCCCCACCAAATCTTAGCCCCATTCGGCCAGCCGTTTGGCCGGAAAACACCCTTAAATCCCCCACGGTTTTTGGCTCGATCCGCCGCCGTCGCTCCACCTCCGGCCACCATTTCTTCACCACTTCATCACCGGTCCCTTGCCGTCCTAACCCACCTATTTTCGGCCTCCAATAGTCACCGGAACAGCTCCCACGAGCTAGCTTTCCATTTTGGGAAATCCGGCCTCTCTCCATCGTTTCTGCCGCCACCCACGGCCAACCACCACTTCCAATAGCTTCATAATCATCCCTAGGCCATTCCCTATCAATCCCAAGCCCTGGTTTGTCCCCGTTCAAAAGTGGATATTTTACAACCCACGGCCACAGTGAATTTTCACTGTTACGTTGCTTTTCCTCCGCTGTTTGCAACGCCGAGTGTTTTCTAAAAATACCGTATAGCGCTGTAAGTATTTTCCAAACCCTATTTTCAAATTTAAATATATATTGCTCATTCAATTATTTTATCTGTTGGTTGGTTGATTTCGGACTGAGTCCGAGGAGTTCGGGGGTCGGATGGATGGAAGACGGAGTTGTTTGTTTATTTGATTTATGTTGATGGTTTATTTTTTTTGTGCATTGATATGGCATTACATGGTGTATGCACGTGTGTTTTTGTTTAAGTGTGAAAAGCCTGTGTTTTGGCGTAAGTGGTCTTACGGGTGCGTGCGTATCACGACCCCAAGCCGGGATGGGGTATTATCTCGGTGGAGCTCCTTTGGTCACTCGGGAGCAGAATAAATTGAGTGATGTCCCCTGGGTTGTCGCTAGGCGACGACGGGAGCGGGAGCTAAGGGGTGCTTGGCTATGAACGCGCCGGGTGCGGAACCAGGCATCGCTCTACGCACTGACTCCGTGGCCCTTCGCTGGCGAGGGCTAGAGGATGCTTGGCTACGAATACGCAGGGTGTGGAACTGGGCATCGCTCGTTAGGTGTCACATGCGTGGTGGTACTCTGCGGTGTGGCACTGGAGCCAGGGTGTGCGGATGACCCCTAGGGGAAGTCATGGTGCATATGGCTTAAAATGGATTATGGTTTGAGATGAATAAAGGGCAAATGTGACTTTTGGCGTGGTTTTTGGAAAAAATGTGTTTTGGACCAAATGAGATTTTTGGCGTGTGTGGAAAATTATGTTTTTTTGGGTTTTGTGCATTGGGCATGCTTCATGCATTTTTGTTTGAGTTCTATGTCTTTTTATCTGGTGGTGTTTGGGTTTTACTTACCTGCGGTACCATTTTTGGTTCCGTAGCTTTTGGTGCAGGTTTTGAGGATGAGGAAGAGGAGGCTGAGCCCGAGGATGCGGCTCCGCCGGGTTGCTGATGTTATGCTTTATAGTTTGGTTTAAAACTATATTCGTGTTTTGTAATATTTTATTTATGTATATTTTAAACAGCTTGTATTATCTTAAGAAAAATTCTGGTACTTAGTTATATGACTTTCGTTATCCGCTGCGTGTTTCTTTGTGCACATATGTTGCTTTTGCACACACTTGGCACCCGTCGTTAGGGTGGTGACCCGGGTTGTCACTATCCGGACGTCTCGATTTCTCCGTGTCCGTGCGTGGGGATTTGGGGGCCTCATAGGTGGTATCAGAGCGGTTTGGCTCTGGGTAAAACCACATGTCCCGTAGGTAGTACCAGAATGCTTTTAAAGTTGTGTTTTAAAATTATGTTAAGTACAGTTATTTGATTTGTTTTATTTGTTTGAGCTTGTTTGTTTGTTTTTATTTATTTGGTTATGTTTTTGCAAGTTGGTTTCTTTCGTTTTGTGTGATGCGGTGTTGGTCTTTAGTTCTGTTTTTGTTTGTTGTTGGTTTTATTTGTTTTTGTTTTCTGAAAGGGGGTCAAAGGTTGTGGTGACAGGAAAAAAATGGGGAGACCAAGGAAATCTACTCAGGAGCCACGGGACAATACCTCAAGAGATGACTCCATAGCCGAAGTAATATGGCAGATGACGGAGTTTATGCAGCAGAATGTTAGGCCACAACAGACAGGGCCTTGGCCACAACAAGGACCTTGGCCACAACAAGGGGGTCCCTGGCCACAACAAGGAGGGTCTTGTCCACAACAAGGAGGGTTTTGGCCACAACCAGGAGGTCATTGGCCACATCAGGGAGGGCCTTGGATGTACCCAGGAGGGTCCAGTAGCATGGTGCAAGCCGGATGCACCTATGAGCGCTTCCTGGCGCATAGGACTCCATACTTCACTGGAGAAGAGGATCCACTTCAAGCTGGAAAATGGATCAAAGACCTGGAAAGAACATTTGAGGTGTGTGGTTGCACTGAGGCGTAACAGGTACTCTACGCCAGCTATCTGTTGCAAGGCACCGCGTCTGATTGGTGAGATACCAAGAGGGTGATGCTGGAATCAGAATTGGGATCTTTCGCTGCGGTGACCTAGCAGCGCTTCAAGAAGGAGTTTAATGATCGCTTCTTTCCCGTATCGGTAAGGAAGCAAAAGGCAAGAGAGTTATCAAATCTGGTCCAAGGGGGCGCGACAGTGGAACAGTACGCCCGGAGATTTATAGAACTTGGGCGATTTGCTCCTCACCTTATCGCCACAGAGGAGATGCGAGCTGATCGTTTTCAGGAGGGACTACGCCATGACATACGCCGTATGGTGGTCAGCCATCGGATATCCACTTTTCAGGAATTAGTGGATGTGGCCACCCTTGTGGATTGAGAAAATAATCTGAGTATGGGCTCCCCTCCAGGGCATAAGAGGCGGAGTTTTTTTGGTGAAGGAAGCAGCTCGGGTTCGCCTCAGAAATTTGTTCAGCGGACCGGAACTCGACCTCAAACGTCCTCAGGTGTTCGTATGGGAGGACGGGTGCCAATTTGTGGAGCATGTAATAGAGCTCATGAGGGCGAGTGTCGGCTGAGTAGTGGACCCCAGTGTTACCGGTGCGGCCAAGTGGGACATATTGCTCGGGATTGCCCCGTCAGAGTTCAAAGAAGCCGTGGAGGTAGACACGGTGGAAGAACCAACCCGAGACAAGCAGTGCAAGCCCGGGTTTATGCTGTCACACCCAGAGAGGTGGATGATGAGGCGCCAGCGACCCATGATGCTGGAGTAATTACAGGTATGGATTAATTTAATTCTAAGTTGGATTTAATTTTTGGTGTATTTGGTTTCTTCTTTGCTTTTTTGGATTTCATGGGTTGATGTGTTTGGTTCAGGAAGAGTCCGTTTGTATGAGTTTTATGCTTGTACTTTGTTTGATTCCGGTGCATCGCAGTCATTTGTATCTTCCACTTTTGCGCGGGTGTGTAATTTGGTCACGGAACCGTTGCCGAAGTCTATGGTAGTGGCTCTACCCGATGGTGAAATGGTGTGGTGTTCCAAGATTGCTTTGGGATGCCCGTTAAATTTTGAGGGGAGGTTCTTGGATGCTGATTTGGTGGTGTTCAAGCTGTTGGGTTTTGATATCATCCTCGGGATGGATTGGCTATACCGATATTCTGTTAGTATTAATTGCAGAAGTCAGATAATTAGCTTTTAGCTTCCAGATGGTGATTGTCTGGAATTTGTGGGGAGTAGGTTAAAAGAGAAACCGATAATTATATCGGCGATTCAGGCAAGACGAGAGATTGCATGGGGAGCGGATGCCTTCTTGGTGCAGATGGTGTCCACGCCGTCTGAGAAGAAGTCTTTGGCAGACATTCCAGTTGTGGAAGAGTTCCCCGATGTATTTGTGGATGACTTGCCCGGACTACCCCCTGTTCGGGAGATGGAGTTTGTCATAGATTTGGAACCTGGAGCGGCTCCTGTGCATAAAGCTCCTTATCGCATGGCACCGGCTGAATTGAAAGAGTTGAAGACTCAGTTGCAAGAACTGGTAGAGAAGGGATTTATTCAGCCTAGTACATCGCCGTGGGGTGCACCAGTTTTATTTGTTAAGAAAAAAGATGGAACCCTTCGTATGTGCATTGACTATCGGGAATTGAACAAGGTGACCATCAAGAATAAATACCCTCTTCCGCGGATTGATGATTTGTTTGACCAACTTCAAGGAGCAGCCGTGTTCTCTAAGATTGATCTGAGGTCGGGATACTACCAGCTGAGAATCAGAGACCAGGATGTGCCTAAAACTGCTTTCAGGTCGAGGTATGGGCATTATGAATTTAAGGTGATGCCGTTTGGGTTAGCTAATGCCCCTGCAGCGTTCATGGATTTGATGAATAAGGTGTTTCAACCTTACCTGGATTCCTTTGTGGTAGTATTTATCGATGATATACTGATTTATTCCAGAGATGTTAAAGAACATGTGTATCATCTTAGCCTGGTACTAGAGAGATTGAGAGAACACCAGCTATACGCCAAGCTCAGCAAGTGTGAGTTCTGGTTGGAAGAAGTTAAATTTCTTGGGCATGTAATTTCCCGGGGTGGAGTGGCAGTTGATCATAGTAAGGTAGAAGCCATTTTGTCATGGCCACGCCCAACTACAGTACGCGAGATCAGGAGTTTCTTGGGGCTCGCCGGTTACTACCGAAGATTTGTAGAGGGTTTTGTTCGCCTATCCGGACCTCTCACAGCTTTGACTCGGAAGAATACAGAATTTGTTTGGTCAGAGAAATGTGAGAGAAGCTTCCAGGAATTGAAGAACAGGTTGACGACGGCACCAGTGTTAGCACTCCCAGAACCGCATAAGCCATTCGTAGTCTTCAGTGATGCGTCTAAGTTCGGTTTGGGTTGTGTCCTTATGCAGGAAGGACGGGTTGTAGCCTATGCATCTCGTCAGCTTAAGGACCATGAGAAGAATTATCCGACGCATGATCTAGAATTGGCTGCGATTGTTTTTGCACTCAAGATCTGGCGGCATTTCTTGTATGGGGAAGCTTGTGAGGTATTTACTGATCATAAGAGCTTGAAGCATTTGTTTTCCCAGAAAAATCTGAATATGAGGCAGAGGCGTTGGCTGGAGTTAATCAGTGACTATCAGTGTGAGATCAAGTACCACCCGGGAAAGGCCAATATAGTTGCTGATGCCTTGAGCCGGAAGTCTCATTTGGAGGATGAAGCCGAACCGTCAGAAATGGATTCGTTACTTTATGGGATGAGAAGGCTCCTTATAGAGAGTTCGCAGCAAGTAGAGATTTTGTCTTCAGTTCTTGACATTCGGGTAATAGATTTTGAAGAATTGAAAGCTCTCCAAAGAAAGGATCCGAAGCTGCTGAACATCAGGAAAAGAGTCCGAAAACCTCGAGGGTCGTTGCACTATAGCATGGATAGTGATGGGATACTTCGGTTTCGAGATCGCAGAGTGGTCCCGAAGGACTCAGATTTCAAAGAACGGATCTTGGCGGAAGCTCATGCGGCCCCGTATTCAGTTCATCCCGGCAGTACAAAGATGTACCGAGACTTGAAGAAAAATTACTGGTGGGATGGAATGAAGAAGGACGTTGCCTTATATGTGGAGAAATGCCACACGTGTCGTCAGGTAAAGGCCGAGCATCAGAGACCTGCAGGCATGCTCCAACCCCTCCCTGTTCCTGAGTGGAAGTGGGATGACATCACGATGGACTTCGTAGTGGGTTTGCCGAGAACGCCTAGTGGGAAGAACTCTGTTTGGGTGATCGTGGACCGGTTAACGAAGAGTGCTCATTTTCTGCCTGTTAACAACACCGACTCTTTGGGTAAGTTGACCCGTTTGTATGTCAAGGAGATAGTGCGGCTACATGGCATACCAAAGAGTATAGTGTCGGATCGAGACCCGAGGTTCACATCGCAGTTCTGGAAGAGTTTGCAGGCAGCTTTGGGTACTAAGTTGAAGTTCAGCACTGCTTATCACCCGCAGACAGACGGCCAGTCAGAGCGCACCATACAGACCCTGGAAGACATGCTGCGAGCATGTGCCCTGGAATTCCAAGGAAGTTGGGAAAATCACTTGCCGCTCATTGAGTTTGCCTACAATAACAGCTACCATGCGACCATTCAGATGGCTCCCTATGAAGCTCTTTATGGGAGAAAGTGTAGGTCGCCCTTGTGTTGGGATGAAGTTGGGGAGAGTAGGGTAATTGGACCCGAAATAATTCAGGAAATGCAAAGCCAAGTCCGGATCATTAGAGATAAAATGGCGGCAGCTCAGAGTCGCCAGAAAAGCTACGCTGATACCAGGAGGAGAGAATTGTCATTTGAAGTTGGTGATTGGGTTTATCTTAAAGTCTCTCCCATGAGAGGTGTTAAGCGTTTTGGTAAGAAAAGGAAACTAGATCCGAGGTACATCGGCCCTTTTCAGATTCTGGAGAGAGTAGGGTCCGTCGCCTACAGAGTTGCTTTGCCAGGTTATTTTGGGGATGTTCATGATGTCTTCCACGTATCATCCCTGAAGAAGAGCTTTGGGCAGCAAGAGCCACGTTTCGTCGACCCAGCAGGTATTCAGTTGCAACCGGATCTCACTTACGAAGTTGTTCCGTCGTAGATTTTGGATTGGAATGAGCAACAGTTGAGGTCCAAGACGATACCTTTAGTTAAAGTGGCTTGGGGAGATCCGTTAGCTCAAGACTTCTCTTGGGAGCGAGCAGCGGACATGAGGGAGCAGTACCCGTATCTGTTCGAATGATGAAGGTATGTATTTTAATCTTGATCGTAGTTGGTTTATGAGCGTTTATGTGGCTTGCTTTAAGTTGGTAGTTGATTTGCAATTTCGAGGACGAAATTGTTTTTAAGGAGGGGAGGATGTGATGACCCGCTTTTGAGTGCATTTTCGCGGAAATAATTGTTTTTATTTTAATTAATATATCAGTTATTTTATTTTAATTTAATTGCGTTTTAAAAATTGGGTTTTAATTTAATTTAATTTATTTGAGGTTGTGTTTTATTTCTTTAAGTTGTTTTGTGGTTTTAATCTTTTTGGCGGTTTGTTTCGTTTTCTCGGAGTGAGGATTGGACCTCATCTCTTTTCACATCTTTTTTCTTTTTTTTCTCTTTTTTCTTTTTCTTTTTCCCTTCTTTTCCTTTTTTTCTTCTTTTCTTTTTTCTTTCTTTTCCTCTCCCGCTCGACCGAACCCCCCCGTGCTCTCTCTCTCTCCTCCCTCTCTCTAGCGCCGGCTCTCTCTCTCTTCCAGCCCATCGCCGTCCGGCCACCAACCGGACCCCCACCGGTCCCAAAAGTTCCCCCTCCCTCCGGCGCACCACCCCTCCGAAAGCCACCCCCAACCGACTGTCCATTTGGCCGGAAAAAGCCCAACAAGGCCGCACGGATTTCACTCCGATCCGCAGCCGTCGCTCCACCTCCGGCCACCATTTCTTAACCACTTCATCACCGGTCCCTTGCCGTCCTAACCCACCCATTTCCGGCCTCCAACGACCACCGGAACAGCTCCTACGAGCTTAGTTTCCGTTTTGGGTAATCCGGCCATTCCGCCGCCACCCACGGCCGTTCATCACTTCCAATAGCTTCACAACCATCCCTAGACCATTCCCTATCAATCTCGTGTCCTAGTTTGCCCCCGTTCAAAAGTGGGTTTTTCAGACCCACGGCCACAGTGAATTTTCACTGTGACGTTGCTGTTTTTCCGCTGTTTGCAACGCCGCTTGTTTTCTAAAATTGCCGTATAGCGCTGTAAGTATTTTCCAAACCCTATTTTCAGATTTTAATATATATTGCTCATTCAATTATTTACTGTTGTTGGTTGTTGATTCCGGACTGAGTCCGAGGAGTTTCGGGGGTCGGATGGATGGAGGACGGAGTTGTCTGTTTAATTGATTTATGTTGGTTGGTTATTTTATTATGCATTGATTTGGCATTTCATGGTGCATGCATGTGTGTTTTTGTTCATGTGTGAAAAGCCTGTGTATTGGCGTGAGTGGTTTTACGGGTGCGTGTGTATCACGAGCCCAAGCCGGGATGGGTTATTATCTCGGTGGAGCTCCTCTGGTCACTCGGGAGCGGAATAAACTGAGTGATGTCCCCTGAGTTGTCGAGAGAGATGACGGGAGCGGGGCTAGGGGATGCTTGGCTACGAACGCGCCGGGCGCGGAACTGGGCATCGCCCTACTCACCGACTCCGTGGCCCTTCGCTGGCGAGGGCTAGAGGATGCTTGGCTACGCACGCGCGGGGCGCGGAACTGGGCATCGCTCGTTAGGTGTCACATGCGTGGTGGTACTCTACGGTGTGACACTGGAGCCAGGGTATGCGGATGACCCCTAGGGGAGGTCATGGTGCATACGGTTAAAATTGGATAATGGTTTATGAGGCCAAATGGGACTTTTGGCGTGGGCCGGATGGACTTCTGGCGAGATATTGGGCCAGATGGACTTCTGGCGAGATATTGGGCCAAATGGACTTTTGGCGGCCAAATGTGACTTTTGGCGTGTTTTTCAGAAAGGATATGCTTTTGGGCCAAATGGGTTTTTGGCGTGTGTGGAAAACTTGGGTTTTATGGGCTTTGTGCATTGGGCATGGTTCATGCATCTTGTTTGAGTTTTATGTGTTTTTATCTGGTAGTGTTTGGGTTTTACTTACCTGCGGTACCATTCGTGGTTCCGTAGCTTTTGGTGCAGAGTTAGAAGACGAAGAGGAGGAGGCTGAGCCCGAGGATGCGGCTCCGCCGGGTTGCTGATGCTATCTTTTATATTTGTTTAAAACTGTATTTGTGTTTGTAATATTTTATTTATGTATGTTTTAAACAGCTTGTATTACGTTAAGAAAATTCTGGTACTTAGTTATGACTTTCGTTATCCGCTGCGTGTTTCTCTGTACACATCTGTTGCCTTGCACACACTCGGCACCCGTCGATGGGATGGTGACCCGGGTTGTCACCATCCGGACGTCTCAATTTCCCCGTGTTCGGGCGTGGGGATTTGGGGGCGTCACAAATAGTCACCGGAACAGCTCCCACGAGCTAGCTTTCCATTTTGGGAAATCCGGCCTCTCTTTGCTGTTTCTGCTGCCACCCACGGCCAACCACCACTTCCAATAGCTTCATAATCATCCATAAGCCATTCCCTATCAATCCCAAGCCCTGGTTTGTCCCCGTTCAAAAGTGGGTATTTTACAACCCACGACCACAGTGAAGTTTCATTGTTACGTTGCTTTTCCTCCGCCGTTTGCAACGCCGAGTGTTTTCTAAAAATACCGTATAGCGTTGTAAGTATTTTCCAAACCCTATTTTCAGATTTAAATATATATTACTCATTCAATTATTTTATCTGTTGGTTGGTTGATTCCGGACTGAGTCCGAGGAGTTCGGGGGTCGGATGGATGGAGGACGGAGTTGCTTGTTTATTTAATTTATGTTGATGGTTTATTTTTTTTGTGCATTGATATGGCATTACATGGTGCATGCACGTGTGTTTTTGTTTAAGTGTGAAAAGCCTGTGTTTTGGCGTAAGTGGTCTTACGGGTGCGTGTGTATCACGACCCCAAGTCGGGATGGGGTATTATCTCGGTGGAGCTCCTCTGGTCACTCGGGAGTGGAATAAATTGAGTGATGTCCCCTGGGTTATTGCTAGGCGACGACGGGAGCGGGGGCTAGGGGGTGCTTGGCTACGAACGCGCCGGGTGCAGAATCAGGCATCGCTCTACGCACCGACTCCGTGGCCCTTCGCTGGCGAGGGCTAGATGATGCTTGGCTACGAATACGCGGGGCGTGGAACTGGGCATCACTCGTTAGGTGTTACATGCGTGGTGGTACTCTGCGGTGTGGCACTGGAGCTAGGGTGTGCGGATGACCCCTAGGGGAGATCTTGGTGCATACGGGTTAAAATGGATTATGGTTTGAGATTAATAAAGGCCAAATGTGACTTTTGGCGTGGTTTTTGAAAAATATGTGTTTTTGGGCCAAATGAGATTTTTGGCGTGTGTGGAAAATTATGTTTTTTTGGGTTTTGTGCATTGGGCATGCTTCATGCATTTTTGTTTGAGTTCTATGTTTTTTTATCTGGCGGTGTTTGGGTTTTACTTACCTGCGGTACCATTTTTGGTTCTGTAGCTTTTGGTGCAGGTTTTGAGGATGAGGAAGAGGAGGCTGAGCCTGAGGATGCGGCTTCGCCGGGTTGCTGATGTTATGCTTTATAGTTTGGTTTAAAACTATATTCGTGTTTTGTAATATTTTATTTATGTATGTTTTAAACAGCTTGTATTATCTTAAGAAAAATTCTGGTACTTAGTTATATGACTTTCGTTATCCGATGCGTGTTTCTTTGTGCACATATGTTGCTTTTGCACACACTTGGCACCCGTCGTTAGGGTGGTGACCCGGATTATCACCATCCGGACGTTTCGATTTTCTTGTGTCCGTGCGTGGGGATTTGGAGGCATCACATTATCTCCTTTAGTCCATTGATTAGTAGTCCTATTTATGGTTATTAATTGATTTGATTTATATATTTTAAACCATATAAAAAAATGTATATTAATTTGTACACATTCTAAGTACTCATGATATTTTTCTTTGGATATAATATTTTTCTATTTTTGTGAAAGTAGAGAAAAATGCTAATTTTTTCTATTTATTTTCTTCTTTGATATAATCTTATTTAAAATAATATTTATTAATTTTAAATTCTTTTTTATTCAGGATAAATATTTCAATATCATCTCCAACTACTTATGAATATGTTGGAGAAGAAGGTTCTTTTCCTTGTTAGGGATTTTGAGATGTGGATGTTATATCAGGACGATTAACAGTATATATTAGTGTATTAATAATATTTCTATGAATAACTTTCTGGATCTGGGTATCCAGATTCTGAGACCTTGTATAAAAATTTTGAGATCTATTTTTAGAAACTGAAGTAAGAATAGATCTGGGTGTATGATAACTAGAAGGTGGTATGAAGAATAATGTGATTGTGATAATGATCACCTAAAAGGTTGAAAGGAAATTTGGACCATTTTGTTTGTTTTTTATCTATGTAATCTAGATCATTTTTAGAATTGTTTTCTATTTTAGATAATAGAATATTATTTTCTAACTGTCATCCATTAGGGAGAGTAATTTGATTCTAATTAATCTGTTTAGGAATTTGTATACTAGAATTTGATGTGCTAAATTGTAATAATAATGAGTCACATTTTGGACTAGTAATAAAAACTTGTGGCTCTAATGTTGTTTTTATCAATTTATAATGGATTCTATATACTACAGTTAAAGGATGTGATCCTTTCATCATATGATAACCATATGCTTTAATATTTAATGTTAAAGAATGTAAAATATTTGTATCAAGTAATGAAAGTAAATAATTAGGATAACAATTGAAATAAATTGAACTTTGAAATAGGATAGATTTTACAATTTCAAGTAATGAATCATGAAAATTATAGTATCTTCCATCTCTTAGATAAAGTAATACTGAGGCATTTAATCCGCTTCTGGTGAGTAGTTTTATAGCCACTTGTACTAATCTAATATGTATAAAAAAATATTTTTGTTCTTTATGGTATTTAATAGCCGCTTTTGTTAATAATTGTAATGATTCAAAATCATTATTTAGACTAATACTCTTTTCTAATTTTAATAGTATAATTAGTAAGAAATGATAGTTGAGAAGAGAAAGTAGATTGTTTATATATTTAATTCTTAAGAACATTAATAATTGTCCAATCTTGTAAATTAGTAATTATACACTAATAAATTAGTAATTATTAATAATCAATACTAACAATTGTTAATTTAACAGGTGATGTGTATTTCTAATCCTACTTATTTAGTTTGAATTTTAATAAAGATGGTAAAAGTATTTATTTTTAGAGTGTTATATGTTTACTTGTACTCAAAAAATGTTCTTCATTGTGTTTTGCAAAATTTACCCAACTTCCTATCGCGTTAAGACTTAAAACCCAAAATATGGGCTTTTATAGAGCCCATAGCATGAGCCCAAAAGCATGGCTTAAAAATTATGTAAGCTTTAAACATTTAAGACATTTTCAATGCTTCAGCCCAGAAATTGGGATTAAAAAATCAATTGGATTATAGTTTAAAACATACTTAAAAAAATAGTCCAAAACATGTACGGCCCAATTTTGAAACGCAAATTTGGCATTTGATCCAACTCCACTCTCTTTTAATGGAGTCAGAGTCAAGTAGAGTTGGAGGTCTATATCATAATTCGACCAAAGACAAAAAAAGCGAGTTGAGATGAGAATTTTGTAAATTATAATAAGAAGATAAAAAAAATTAAAATTTAGAAAATGAGATAAAAAAAGTGAGATAATTTGAGTTAAGAAAAAGCTTCAAATAGGTCTGTTGCAAATTTAATTTTGACACCAATAAATAGAAATCCGCTACATAGAATGTGTACAACCTAAAATTACACCCCACATGTACATGATTTTATTTTATTTTTCCATCTCTTCCCCCCCCCCCCCCCTCCCCTTCTCTCTCCTCTCTATAATATTCTTTTTGCTTCCCTCCTTCTCACCATCCTGTAAATACAAGTTTATTCCATTTTTTTTTTAAAGTTTCTCCACACCTAGCTTTGAAATACATAACCTACTGCCTTTTGGGCCCAAAGCCTTGCACGCATTGCCTCATTGAACTCAACAGCCGCCAAACCTTCAAGCAATAGAAGAAGGGTTGCCAAAAGATGGGTACATGAGGCTCACGGGTGACTTAGCATGTGTATGAGTTTTACGCGCTGTCATGTCTCCATAAGTCATACATTGACAAGCACCACTTCAGTGGAAGCAACAGCTTCAAATATCTCAGACCGAACCTATCCTACATCTCCACACTTGATTCATGGTCACCACATGCCAAAACAGTGGCGAAAGGGGTTTTGCTGCCCACTAGTAACTCGAGTCTCCCTATGCTAGTGTTATGTTTCCACTTCTCTTATCCTTGAATTGGAGTCAGGAAGACAAACCGAGTCTCTCCATTAACCAACTCAACTCAAAATAGTATAGTGCACTTGGGCGGAATAAGATAGTAAGATATTAGATTCTACTGAATGAATGGTGTTGCTCTTAGAACCCAACTCCCTAGTGGCAGGTATTAATGCTACTTTACATTTCTTTCATAAGGGATTGATTAAGGTTACTTGGGATTTTTCTAGAGGATGGGAATTGATTATCACAATTTTCAAATTAAATGAATAATATTTATTTAGTGTAAAATAATAGATCTTTTAATCACTTTACATTACAAGTGAAATGATAAAACTATTCCATAATCTATGCTAAATAAATTCTATTCATGAGTTAAAAACAAAACTTAAATGAGTCCATTGCTGATAGTCCGACAGTTCAAAGTGGAAAAAGAATGAGCAAATGCATAAAAACACTGGTTTGTGAAGGTATGGAGTACTAAATTGGAGAGACAGCTTTAAGAAAGTGAGCAGCCGTGCCAAAAGGAAAAATATCTACTCAGAGAAACTCTTAGAATGGAATTATCACTTAAAAATGAAAAATCATGCTTGTAAGTCGGTGTGGAAGACGCACTTTTTATGCTAATTATATGATATAATTTGATTTGTAAAATAAGTTGAAAACTTAATTTTCTTCTTAATCAAATCATGACGTCTTAACAACGAAGAGGGTATATTTCACACTGGTTTGCAAGTAACGTTCCTCTTTAAAAATTAAAAAAAAAATGTGAGTAGAAAAAAGGAAGTTCTACCATGTGTTTGAAATAATAAACAAATCAGTTTTGATGTCTAGAATAAAATGAATAAAAACAGAACACTGAATTTCAAGTTGTGTTAGAGAATGAAACTGAAAATCTCTTTTATAACTCCATAAAAGTCCCTATATTTTAGGCTTTTCTCCTTCTTGTGCGCATTTGACTTTGCTTGAATTATTTATGTTAAGAGCCGTGATATCCCATATGATAAATATAAAAGTAGGTGATAGATGAGATCTTATATTACTTGAAAAGTGCTATGGAAGTTTAGCGTCAATATGGCAACTTCCTTATTAGACTATTTTTTTGAATAAAGGCTGAAGGCCCTGGCTTGCCTTATTTGAAGGGATTCAATTAGCTACAATTTCGTTTGAGTATAGCATTAATTTCGTGCATGTCCAAATAAGTCCCTTGTAATACTTTCCTTGTAAGTTTAATGCTTATAAGCTTGTAAGGATTATTATGAAGGGATATTAGAAAATATTCAAGACAACTGCTACAGAGGTGGGATCCTTATAAAACAGCTCAACTTTTATCAACAATTATTCACAATAGGTAGAGCACGCCAGAGTGATCCAGAGTCTTTTCCTATTGATCCACCCAATACTTGTTCGATCACTCACGCTCGTAACATTTTGGCATCAGAGCAGGTCATGGCGAATTTTAGAATTGAGCATTTAGAACAACAGATGGCTAACTTTGAGAGCATTATGGAACGACTTATGAAAAAATTCTAGGAAACTAGCGTGAAGGTAGATTCTCTTGTCGACAAGAGTTCAAAAGATGGAGAAGGTTCAGGATCAAGAAACAGACACAGAAGAAATCATGGAGGGAACAACTTGGTAGCTCCAAAACTAGCCAAATTGGACTTTCCAAGGTACAACGATTTGGATGATCTGACTAGTTGGATATATCATGTGGAGCAATTTTTCGATTATCAACCAATGGATGAGGTTGAAAAATTACCTTTGGTAACATACCATATAGAGGGAGAGGTGCAGATGTGGTATCAATTATTCAAAAATATTGAAGAGATTAATTCATGGGAGGTGTTGAAAGGTGGACTTCGAATTCGACATGGACCAACCATGTTTGAAGATCATTTTGGCATGTAGAGCAAGTTGCTGCAAACAGGAATTGTTCATAATTACCAGTTGCAATTTGAGCAGCTGCTGAGTCGTGTTGGAGGACTGGCCCTTACTCATCAATTGGGGTGTTTTAAGTGGACTCAAGGAGCCCATTCGAACTGATGTACAAGCGGCCCGACCAACATCCATTATGGATGCCATTGGTAACTCACTAAAAAATGAGTAGTACAAAGGCTATCCCAAGTGCAGGAGAATATCGTGTAATAATTAGGAATAAAATTCCTAGATCGTCTCCTCGAAAAAAGTTGTTTAAAATCAAACTCGTATAAAAGATAAAAATATTCACAAAGAAGAAATCAAATTGGTGATATGTGCAATGAGTGGACAAGTGCAACGGAAATAAAAAAGACACTAATCATATACTATATTCATATTTTTGGATTTTTTGAGTGTCGAAATGGAATGTAAAAAATTAACAAATTGAAATTAACAATTAAGAAATCAACTAAACTAAACAATCTTCATTAATCTGAAAATTAAATAGTAAAACTAAAATGATTTAAGTCTTAATTAACCTTTAATCAATATAAAATGCAATGAAACTAAGAGATTAATAAAACTAAGCCAATAATTAAACTAGATTATAAAGTAATTGACAAAATATGAGCTGAAAATTGAAAAGTCCCAAAATCAAAATTTTAGGATTCATCATTATATTCAAATCACAAATTTTTAAAATCAATCCATAGCAATTGTAATCACTGTTAAATGAAAACTTAAAAGAGTAAGAAAAATAATGACATCAAAATTAAACATATTGAAAAAAAAATCCAAAATCAAATGATTCTAAACTAAAAATCTCAAAAATACAATATAAATTTTGCATTAAAATTAAATAAATATTTGGAAAAGAAAAGAGCAAGCCAAATGAATGGAGATGGAGAGCAGTGGAGGAGAAAGCTGGAGCAGCAGTTGGACCCCAAAGGAGTTCTTCAATGCGCGAAGCTGGAGCCTTTTTTTCTTTCCCTTCGTGTGGCATGCATCCAAAACCCAGTACAAAAAAATATAAATTCCGTCCAGCGTAAAACTCTCTTTTGTGTTACCGTCTGAAATCAAAACTCTCCGAACCAAAAGAAAAAAACATGTCCCTAAGGATCCCGCCTCTCAGTTGAAAGCCAAGCCTTCTTTCTCTTTCTGTAGTTTTTCGTGTGTGAGTCTTCCGTCAAAACCAAAAAGAGTTTGGCCCACATGTAAATCTCAAAAGCCTTTCTTTAGGCCATGCTTGTGTCAACCCCAAAGAAAAAAGCCCCTCTGTGTGAGTTTATTTTATTTTTTTAATGCTTTTCATTTCTTGGCCTATAAAAAAATAGAAATTAGAAAAGAAATAAAATAAAATAAAAAATAAGAATATACTATCAAAAATATGTTGTGCGTGTGAATGAACATTATTCAGTTAAATCACAAGTTATAAAATTAAACATAAATTATGCTATTAACCAATTTAAATCAGAACTCAGATTTATTCATCTTAAATATTTTTTTCATCTAAAACTAATAATAATATAATGAAATAAATAAAATATATTGGTTCTAAATGTATAAAATATGCAATATTTCAACTATCAATTGGTTTATCCCGATTATTTGAAGCAACCATGCAAAGAGGCCAATGGTTTTTGAAGCAAAGCGATAAGTGAATGTGAAACCAACGCCACCCGACAAATTGGTCGAGAAATAAAGCACCACCTATAAGGCTTCTCAGTCTGAGCGAGATACAAGAAAGGAGGAGAAAGGGACTATGCTTTAATTGTATTGAAAATTTTACACTAGGCCATCGGTGTAAAAAATTATTTTTCATCGAATGAATATTTCTAAATGAAGAAGGAATGGAGAACGATGGAGGAGAAGAGCAGTTGAGTGATAGTGAGCAAGAACTAGTGATTTCTCTTCACGCCATCATGGGAACTACTTCGTCGCAAACAATGAAAATCAGAGATGTAGTGAAGAGACATGGTATCACAGTTCTTCTTGATTCCGGGAGCTCCCATAATTTTTTGAACACCTTATTCACTGAGGCAATGGGCTTACCGTTGCGACAAATGTGTGGAATGAAGGTAATGGTAGCCAATAGTGAGAAGTTAGATTGTAAGGGAAGTTGTGATAGGGTTCAAATATTTTTTCATGGTATTTTGTTCACCATTGATTTTTTCCTATTAGCTATTGAAGGGTGTGATGCAGTTTTAGGCACTCAATGGTTGCGGACTTTGGGACCAAGCTGTTGGGATTTTATCAAATTGGTGATGAACTTCGAGTACTTGGGGAGTCGGATTGAGTTGAAGGGGATTAAGGGGCTGATGCATAAGGCGTTGTAAGGAGGAGTTGTGGCTAGAGAATTAAGGCAGAAAAAACTAGGCTACTATGCCAGTTGCTTCTGTCTGAACCATTGGGAAGAGACACACCAATTTCAAGTTTTCTAATTAATTTGGGTGCTAATTATGCAGGACCAACGATAACTATAGTTGGCTTGAACAGAATATTGCAAGAGTTTAAATTCATATTTGCGAAGCCAAGGGGGCTGCCTCCAAACTGAACTCACAATCACAAGATACAATTGAAGCATGGTACGGGACCAGTTAACGTGAGGCCTACCGCTACCCTCATTACATCAAGGGAGAAATCGAGAAGATGATCACAAGCTTGCTATAGTTAGGTGTGGTGCGACCAATTAGCAGCCCATACTCATCACTGGTATTGATGGTTAAAAAAGAAAAGACGAATCATGGCGCCTATGCATGGATTATAGACCTCTCAATCAGATTACAGTAAAGGATAAATTTCCTATACCCGTCATCGATGAGCTACTGGATGAATTAAATGGAGCGAAAGTATTTTCAAAACTAGATCTTCACTCAAGGTACCACCAGATAAAGATGCATGATTCGGACAATGAAAAAATGGCATTTCGCACACACCATGGGCATTATGAGTTTCTCGTTATGCCATTCAGACTCAAACGCCTACAATATTTCAATCGCTCATGAATGAAATCTTTAAACCGGTTTTGCGAAGATATGACTTAGTTTTTTTTTACGATATATTGAGATATAGTCGGAATTGAGAGGATCATTTATCAGACCTTAAGGATGTTTTAAGCATGTTGCAAGCTAACCAACTTTTTGTGAGGATGAAAAAATGTCAATTTGGACAAGGGCAAGTGAGTTATTTGGGGCATTTGACATCTGAAGGTGGTGTTTTTATAGACCTTGAAAAAATTACAGCTATGAACAAAAGGCCTTGACGTCAGTCTATCAAGGCTTTACGTGGATTTCTTGGATTGATGGGATACTACCGGAAATTCGTCCCCCACTATGGGATGATTGCGGGTCCTTTAACTCAAATTCTAGAAAAAGACGCCTTCGGGTGGATTGAGCAAGCTGAAATAGTCGCCAAAAACTCAAACAAGCCATGACTACCGGACCTGTGTTGGCACTTCCGAATTTTTCCTTGCCATTTGTGGTGGAATGTGACGCTTCCAGGATTGGTTTGGGAGCGGTGCTCATGCAAGAAGGTAAACCCATGGCCTATTTTAGCAATTCTCTTCAAGGGAAGAATTTGAGCAAGTCGACTTATGAAGGAAGTCATGGTGTTGGTGGCAACCATACAAAAATGGAGGCCATACTTACTAGGCGCTAAATTCATTGTCCAAACTGATAAAAAAAGTTTGAGGCATTTGTGGGAGTAAAATATTGCCACGGAAGCTCAGCAAAAACGGCTTGTGAAATTAATGGGGAATGATTTTGTCATTGAATAGAAAAGGGGGAGGGATAACTCAGTTGCATATAGCTTGTTGAGATGCAATGAGCAACAACCTTTAAGTTTAAATGAGGGACAAATGCTTGCACTCAACAGCCCACTTCCCAGTTGGACAGACATGATAAGGGAGGAAATTGAGGGTCATCCCGAGTTAAAGAAGTTGGCAGAAAATATCAAAATAGGGGAGGCCGTGGGACCATGGAGTTATAAGTCTGGGATAATCTTCTTCAAGGACTGGATTTATTTGCAAGCCAGCTCTCCTCTCATTCGTAATGAGTTCAATGTAGGTACCCATGAAGGATTTCATAAGATGTGGCAGCAACTAAAAACGGTATTTTATTGGCCTAGAGCGAGGACTCAAGTCAAAAACTTTATTCGAAAATGCGACGCGTGTCAACGGCATAATAATGAGCATACCAAGCTAGCGGGACTTCTCCATTTGCTGCCAATACCGACGGCTGTGTGGTCAGATATATCAATGGATTTTATAATAGGGCTTCCTAACTCTCATGGAAAAAATGTTATCTTTGTAGTGGTTGATCGATTGTCGAAGCTTGCCCACTTTATACCACTCAAGCATCCATTTTTAGAGGCAACATGGCCTAGATTTTTTTGAGAATGTGTTTAGATTATATGGACTTCCCGCATCCATTCTATGTGATCGTGATCCTACTTTTACAAGCAAATTTTGGGTTGAGTTGTTTCAGTTGCAAGGAATTAAATTAAATTTTACTTCCTCTTATCATTCAAAAACGGATGGACAAACCAAAGTAATCAATTGGACGTTGGAAATGTATTTGAGGTGTTTCACTAGTGAGTCACCAACAGCTTGGGTTTAGTGGTTGCCTTGGGTGGAGTATGTCTATAACACCATCGCACATTCCAGCACGAGAAGAACTCCATACGAGATGGTCTATGGTCAGAAACCTCAAACAGTTGAAGAAAAAGACCAGCATATTAAAGCAATTTGCCTCAAGCTCCACCAAACTCAAAATAGAATGAAAATTCAGTATGATAAGAGACATCGAGAGAGGAGTTTCCAGCCAGGGGATTATGTCTATGTGCGCCTACAGCCTTATAAGCAATATACGGTAGAAAGAAGAACCAATATGAAGTTGTCGGCTAAGTACTATAGGCCATTCAAGATTATTGAGCGTGTGGGTCAGGTAGCATACTGGCTTGAACTTCCTTAAGGTGTGTGGGTTCATCCGGTATTTCATGTATCTCTCTTGAAATTAAAACTTGGGCAAAACACATAAACAACTACTAAACTACTAGAAATTTCACTCGATGCACCACTAATCACTCTCGAGGCCATTTTATCCTATCGTGGCCATGGAAGGAAGCAGAGGTTTTAGTCCATTGGAATGGCAGTAATCCGACTGAAGCAACTTGCGAGAATTAGGCAATGATCAATGCTCAATTTCTGGAATTTTTCCTTGAGGACAAGAAACTTTTTGAAGAGGGAAGAAATGTTACGAAATTTTAGCATCAATATGGCAACTTCCTTATTTTACTTTTTTTTAAATGAAGGGTGAAGGCGCTGACTTACCTTGTTAGAAGGGAATCAATTAGCTACAATTTCGTTTGAGTCTACCATTAATTTCGTGCATGTCTAAATAAGTCCCTTGTAATACTTTCCTTGTAAGTCTAATGCTTATAAGCTTGTAAGGATTATTATAAAGGGATATTAGAAAATATTCAAGCAAACTATTACAGAGGTGGGATCCTCATAAAACAACCCAACTTTTATCAATAATTATTTACAATAGGTAGAGCACGCTGGAGTGATCCAACGTCCTTTCCTCTTGATCCACCAAATATTTGTTTGATCACTCGCGCTCGTAACAAAAAGGAAAAGTTCTTGCTCATTATAAAATTTCAATAGGGTTCTAATTGTATAATTGATTAGGCCTTTTAAAGTATATGTCATGATGTTTGGGCTTTCCATTTAACTGTAACCATTGAAGTGAAAAAGCTAGTTATCGCGCGAATGGTCACATGATAACCCCCAACCTTAAGTTAAGGTTTGTCCACAATATTGCTTTTTTGTGGTTAGACAATAACAACCAATTAAGATAAATAATCATCATGAATCAAGCCATCTAGGTCATCAATCCACACAAGAAGAATCGATAAAGTCATAAGTGCATAATAAACACAATAGGTCAAGGTTACAATTTGAGTTCTTGGTTTCTAGCTTACTTGAGCTAGAAAGAAAGTGACATCTTGTGGCTCCTCAAAGACATCATGGCAAGTTGTCTAGATTCACGGAATTGTCAATTTCATTGCACACAATCTTGCAAATGGGTTGCTGCCAATTTCATTTGTGGCAACATTCCCATACCATCTACTCCACCTTCAACCACTCATCCATCTTCAAACCACCTTGATCAATAGCTCTCCACTTGTATCCTTGCTTCTATGTAACTTTTACTTATAAACAAGTTATGCCAAAGAGAAAATCCACCTTACTAATTTACATTTCTGCTTGAAGGTTAGAATATGTTAAAAGAATACATGTATAGATTCAACATGGGGTGAGGGCAGATGTTTTCAGATATCGGAATCCGCATGCATGTCATTGAATATCCAATGGATATACTATCTGATCCTCTTGTTCTCACACTTAAGGTAGGCATGTTAGGGACTTAAGCAAAGCAACTTCAAACTTATAAATAGCTGGAATTAGTCTTTCTTGCTTTCCAAATTCATAAGCAGAAGCATTCATCTTTCCTTAAGGAACTCAATAAAAAATGTGGCAAGCAGTCAAAATTAGCTTCTCCCTACTTTTAGTTTAGCAAGAACCATGCTTGTTTAAAACATAATAAATTTTAAATAGCTTTAGCAAGATTCCCATCTTTTGCTTCTTTATGTCAAAATGGTGATAAGATTCAAAGGAACAGTGTAATGATTTCACAAGGCTAATAATCAACTGCATCTAATATTGGAGATTGGAAGTGTAAGGATTGCGACAAAGATCGCATTGGTGTTTCTTAAAGATACTCAGAACCTTCCACAGGTTTAAGTGGCTAGGAGACTGGTCTTAAATGCTTCCCATGTTAGACCTTTCCGAATGTACTCTGTATTAGAAGGGTCGAAAGGTCCTTTAATTATGTCTATGGATTTTATCACTGCCCTAGCAGGAAGAACACTTCTTGATGGATCTGGTGGGGTTCTACCGCTCAAGCATGAAGAGAATCCCTGAAACGTGCATATAAGAAACGTAGCTTTCAACAGATAATAATTAAATTGTGTAGATCACCATAAACTTAGACAGATGGGAGAGATAGTAAAAATGTGCATTGATGTCAACTATAACTTAGTTCAATTTTGGCTGATGAAAAAGTTCTTTGAAAGTTGTAGAAAAAGATCCCATAGTTTGGCCAAGCCTTCTAATCATCATTAGAGCTAAAACATTCTTCTTCACATCTTTTCCCTAGCTTTTGGCATACATATTCTAGTATGTTTTTAATGCCCTTTAGCTAAAAGTAAAAACATAAATGCAGAACAATTCCATTAGGAAAAAAGACAAAAATTGGAAGTTTTCAGGGTAAGAATGAACATATTGAGTGTTAAAACTATGTTTTCCCTATATTGGGTTTGAGTGTAAGACCCGTAACTATAGATTTATATTTGAGAAATGATATTTATATTTAGTGCAAAGTGCAAATCTCACTCGTTCCTTTTAGAAAAGTTAGTAAATTGAAAAAATATTTTTTTAATAGTAAAATTATTATTATTATTTTTTAAAAAGTGTGTAAGAATTGCATATTTAATAATAAACTCGATTTTTTTTAGTGCACGACAACACGTAGCACTAGTCTATCACAATAAAAGCCAGCAGAGACTACCCATTCTGTTTTTAGGTCGTGTGATACAATAAAAATTGAAAGAACATAGATTAACCTTCCTGAACAAGTACTCCTTTTGCAATTGAAATCCGAACAATCGAAGTCTTCACGTGAAACCGTGATTCAAAATTCCATGGCTCAAAAACCCCAAAAGAAGGGAAACAATAAGAAAACGCACCTTGAAGATGAGCACCTCCACTTCCTCCTCATCCACCATTGCATGCACAATAAGCGCTTCTCCCATAGCAGACTGGCTATATAATTCCAACATCGCAATCTCCTCTTTGTGCCCGTATTCTTCATCTCCGTCGACGTCTTCTTCTTCATCGTCATATCTCACTCTCCTCCTCGCAGCGCACGGAGTGCTCAAAACTCGTTGGTTATTCAGTTTTGGAGCCCCAATAATGGCAGTCCGAATGCAAACTCTGCAGGTAGAGATGCTTGGTTGGAGGAAAAAGGGCAAAACGGAAGGCCCGGATAGCACTGCCGATCCTCCCAAGTTTGCCAACATTGTCCTCAGAAGCATTTTTCAGAGGCCACTTGAGGTCTCTTAAGTACCGACTGTACAGTACCATCTCCGGAAGCCTTCTATATTAGATTCTGGATTTAAAAGATAAGAGACACGTGTTCAATCCTATTTTACATGCTTGTCCTTGTTCCCAATTAAAATTTGGGACACAGAGGATCAGGGGATCCACCGGCCAATTTTTTAACTATAATTTAGGCCGGAAGGGCTTGTGCCCAGCCCATCCCCCGACACCCAGATCAATTCGGAGGTCCACCCGCACACTGGGTGTGCGCGACTATCTAGAGGGGCCGAACAGGGGGTAGACGGGGTGGCCCACCACCCACCCCTAAATTACTAACCGATTGAAATCAAGCTCAATCTTTTGTTAAAATTCTAGATATTTCAACTACTTCCCAGCACTTTGATATCCAACTCCAACGACTTCGAAACATAGTTTAGCACCAGGTGAGCATGCTGTTATCCTCCTCCTTTTCCTTTGCCTCTCTCTCTTTTTTGACGAACTGATTCGTTGTTGCGAGGAGGAATGGCCGGGCTCATGCCCCCAGTTGCTCTTGCTTTGTTCGGGGTACTGGGTACTGCCCCCTTAACTCTCATGTATTTTTCAACGTTTTCTTATCAACCAAATCGAATGATTCTGATTTTTATTTGCTGCTATATGTATTGCTTCTATTTTTATAAAGAGTGTTGGGTTTTTGCAATCTGTACACTCCAAACAGTAGGAGGCAAGGGCAACTCAATATGAATTATTGATGCCTAAGACAAAATTTTAAAATGAGACTAAATGTTATAATATGACATCACCTGATATCATTTATTTTTTTTTGAAAGAAATGTTGTTTTTTCTCTCTCATCAATACATTGACTTCCTATCATTATCATTATTATAAATAAAAAGGCAGCAATATCAGAGCACTTTTCACATCGATCCAACGTTGCATCACAAGATCAACACCAAACCTTGATACACAAAAATCAACGCCAACAATTACAACCAGAAATTACAGAGCATGCACAACTTTTAAACGTTCCAACTATAGTCAGAAGTTTCTTCTAACGACGTACTCTAGCGCCGGAAACAGCTAATGTTGATAAGGAAATGTTGGTTGTCCCGTCGAGGTCGACGGTCCCGATACAGTATATAACATATATATATATATATATATATATTATAGTGATAAAAAGATAATATTTATTAATGATATTGTGAATTTTTTAAAAATATTTAAGAATGTAAAAAAATTGAATCAAAAAAATAAAAAAGGCAAATAACCTTATGGGGAGAATTTGTGTTGATAAAAGGCGCATCTCCATACCATAATCACTTTTGATTTTATGATTGCCACCCTTCCTCCGAATCATTCTTTCCATTTTTTTATTCTAAATTAATATATATTTATTATTCCCACTCTTTCTTCCAAGCAATAAAAAATATCATAAAAATCAAATTTTTTTTATTTTTGCTAATGTGAGATAGATCATATTTTTATATCTTTGAATAATATTAAATAAAGTCATTTTTACTGGTAACACAGATGAGATGAGATGAAAGTTGAATAAAATATCATTAAAAGATAATTTCTTAATATTATTATTTTTTTAATTTGAAAAAAAAAATGAATTATTATTTGTATTTTATGTAAGAGATTAAAAAAATGATAATAATTAGATAAGATGATATGAGATATTTTTTGCAACCAAACAAGGCTTTAACTAATTTTTATTAACAAACACACATTCCCACGCTGCTTTGTGTGATTTCAATTCCATAATAATTATGTATTTTTAGATTTTTTTATTTCAAATTTAATTATTTATTTCAATTCCTTACTATTTTTTAAAATTTAACCGTTACAAAATATTAGAATTGAAAAATACAAATTTTGACAAAAAAAAAATATTATTCTTAAAAACATAATAATTTTGAAAATATTATTGTACCTGCAAAAAATTACTTAAGTTTTTGTTTAAAATATCCGCTAGATAGTAATAGTTTAAAATACAAGAATAATGAGTAGTTAAAATTGTAAAGAAAAGTGAGAGAAAAAATAATAAAGAAATAAGAGAGAGATTATTTTAATAGAAGAAAAAAATAATAAGGAGTGAGATATACTAGATTTCGAAAAAATGAGTAAAATTTAAGGAAATATGATTTTTAGCTAAAATTAAAAAAAATATATTTTAATAAATTTTTTTAAATAAAATGTTAATATTATTATAATTGACAAGTTGGTGTATAATTTTTTCTATATAAACTAATAATTTGTTGTCAAATCATAGACGCATCTGTACAAACACCCAAACAGGTTTGTTCAAGTCTTTTTATATTACAAATAAATAAATAAGTTTTTTTGTATATATATATATATGAGTTTTGTTATGTATAAACAAAGTCGCATATTAATCTGTATATTAATACTGATTCATTCATATTCAAAATTTAAATTAGCACGATTTTCAATAAAATTTATTTTTTGATCAATTACATTAAATTGGTGTACATATTAGTGTATAATTATACTTGTAATTAAAATTTTCCTATATATATATATATATATATATATGGTGACGCCATTCCTTTCCATTTTATAAGTTTTGAGAAATTTCGAAACAACCCTTTGCTCACACATGCAGATTGTGCGACTTCCCACCAATTCATCAGTTAAATCCATAGAGATAGATATTTGACTTCTCGACATTGGCAGCGGCCAGCATGCACGTTGGGTTGGCTACAAGAAAAATAAAATAATAATTATAAAAAAAGTTTTAATACTCATTATCTACATATATAAGATATTATATTTATTTTAATTTTACTCTTTAAATTAATTAATTTCTTCTGTTAATTATCTATTCACTACACATTAACTACTAAGAGAAAAAAAAAATTATATGTGATATATGGTATATAGGATGAGGAGTAAAATTTATCAGATATTAAAGATTAGGTGAGGAAACTGGAGCAGTCATGCAGCCAAGGAAAATTATGCTTTAATAAATAATTACAGTGATTTGAAAAGGAAAGACATCTAGAGCTGAAATGCTTTTTCCAAATTTTTAAGGCATGGTTCTTAATTTTGGAACCGTACCGCGCTAAAGGGAGACACGAAAATAATAAGAAAAAAATTATTGGACGTTTTGCTCTTTTTCAACATTTCCTTATCAACTTTAATTAAGAGTGATGCCCGCACCTCACAAGTGGTGGCTGCCGGCTCCGCCCATAGATAAGTGGGGGTGATGAGTTGGGTCCGTGGACACTAGTCTCGCCTCGTGTTGGTAGGTGCCCCGATTTGGATGTCGACGGGGCGAATTGGCACTCAAAGTCGTTCATCCACTACCCACGATGAGTTTATAGGGAGACAATAACATAACAATTAAATAAAGTGTATGTTTTCCAAAACTCTCATTGATCAAGAGAGAGTATTTTTGTATTATATTTATAGGGTAGAGTACAGAGCATTGATAAACATAAAAAAATACATAAATACAATCATGTAAAGATTAGAAAGCTCTATCTGTATCTGGTTGTTGCTAAACTCTGTCCTTATCAGCTTGACCTCTATTTGGTCGTTGTTGGGCCTTATCCTTATCAAATACTTGCACTGCCTTGTCAGATAATGCTTCAATAGCTCCCCTCAAGGTCAACGATAATGCATGTAGGTTATGCTTGAAATACAGGAAGCGAAACCGAGTAGAAACAATCGGTTTTGTAAAGATGTCAATGATTTGGTCCTTACTCGATAAGAACCGAACGCTAAGATTTCCAATAGGTCACTTTGTCTCTAACAAATTGGAAGTCAAGTTCTATATGCTTAGTACAGGGGTGAAAGATAGGATTGACATTGAGGTAAGTGACACTGATGTTGTCACACCAAAATATTAGTGGCTTATTTGTATCAACCCCAAGCACATGAACTAAGAATTGAAACCAAACCAATTTAGTAGTGCAATTAGCAAAAGCATAATACTCAACTTCAGTACTCGAGCGAGCCACAATTTGTTGTTTCTTACAACTCCAAAAGAGAATGTTATGACCTAAGAATACACAAAAGCTGCCGATGAACCCTCTGTCATCAGGAAACAAAAAAGTTGGTACCAATTCGAACAAATGCTATAGTTTTACACCCGTGGTAAGGTCATAATAGAACAGAAATAAAATATCATGTTAGAGGTTTTTGGAGATCACATCATATCATATCAAAGTACTAAACATATTCAGAACACAACAAAATTAGATCATCACCATAAAATTATGCACAAAATTTTCATATTCATTCTTTTTGCACAGTTCATAAACAGAATGCTAAAATTAAGCTAATATCTACACCAGTCATGACAAAAATACTTTCCTCTTCCATACAAATTTCATGAGTAATGCCGAATAAATACTAAAATTGTTTCAAATTTCTTTTCAAAACATATCATGCACATTTTTCATAAAATCAACCTCAGTTCAATTTTCTTTTTATACAATCTCTAGTATAGGAATCCCGCTTTTCTGGACTCTTTAGCTTTTTAGAATTTTCCTACAATAGTACCAAACGAATGTTAATCATCATTTAAAAAATAGTCACGTAACTTTCATAAATTTTTAATAGAACACGTATTTTGATTCTTAAACTTGAAATATCAAAATAACCTATTTTTCCTTAAAAAAAAAAAAATCTAAAATTCATGTAACTCTAAAGTGTCGTCACCTTCCAAATTTATTGATATCCACTTAACAATCACTTGATCTAATTCTAACCCAATCACAAGTCTATTTAAAAATAAAGCCCAACCCACTAAACTATTATAACACTTGCTATAACAAAAAAATATTACTAGGTCCAAAATAATTTAGGACCCAAGTCCAGCCCATTACATACATGTTTACTTCATAATTATTTAACATTACCCAGATCCAATTAACAACAAGCTAAACAAAGTCTATTTGATCCAAAGGTAGCCTCGGCCCAAAAAAATAAAGCACAAGTTTGCATTTGTTATTAGGCTTTATATATAGGAGACTATACGACCAAGAAAAAGAACAAACAATGTTTCAGATGAAACTAATAGAGAGTCACCAGGGGGCACCGTGCGACAGACTCACCGTGAGGGCAGCAACGAAGTGGTGACAAGATGGCTAGGAGTGGCGGCAGAGCATGGGGAGAGAAAGATGGAGAGAGAACTGTCATTCACGGCGGAGAGAGAGAGAGAGAGACAGAGACACAGAGAGAGAGAGAGAGAGAGAGAGAGAGAGAGAGAGAGAGAGAGAGAGAGAGAGAGAGAGAGAGAGAGAGAGAGAGAGAGAGAGAGAGGGACTCACGTACGGTGGTCCAGGGGCTATAACGACAAGCTGTGGCCATGTAGTGTGGCCTTTTTTGGCGAGGAATGATGCCTAACAATGGAGGGAATGTGGGTCTATGGTGGTGTCCAAAGTTGCTATGTTTCTCTTGCTTAAAACAGGGACTTACGTGCACTGTTACGGTTGCTAAAAACAGAGGCTAGTTGGGCAGTGAAGAGAGAATCGAGAAGGCACTATAAGAAAAACGAGTTTTTGAGACCAAAATTACGTTAATAATCCTTTTGGTTGCAAAATTTTGATCGCAAAAATCTGTTTCTCTTGTAGTGAGGTTGTTTGGTGGTTTGAAAGGCTTGGGTAGTCGTGGTGCAAAGAGGTTTTCGGTGGTTGGCTGCTGTGAAGGTGCAAAGTAGCTCACATTGGGTTTGTGGTGGTTAAGTCATGTGGGCTGGGTAGTGGCTATCACACGGTGGTTTTGTTCTAGACAGGTAGGTTTCATGTTGTGGACGTACTTGGTTAGGCTTCTGTGGGGGAAAAAGGCAGCAATGCTCTAGTGCAATGGAGGCTTATCACGGCATAGAGGTGCAGCAGGCCATAGGAGAAGTGGTTGCGGCAACTACCGACTACGTGAAGGAGACCTTTCACTGAAACAGGGGGCTGCGGAAACCCTACCTTGGAAAACTATCGACATGCAAATTACATATATATATATATATATATATATATATATATATATGTACTGCCGTGAACCCTAGAAGGGTAGAGACTTGCATGGCGTGGATGGTGTGAAAACTTATCTTGGTTATCTTGGGCTTGGGTTTTGGGCATGCAACGTTTGAGCTTTTTTCTTGAGTTTTGTGCCTCGACTCAATAATACAATCTGTCACAAAAATATTTGGACCCATAATTAAATAAAAAGATTTCACTTGATTCATAAAAGATATCAAATGATTTTAATCTAATTATCAGGCCCAATCGAAATGAGGATATCAAAATTCCCAAACTTCCCTACATGCACGTGACATATGTTTTCATCTTTTGTTTTGTTTTGTTTTTATCTTGGCTGCAATCTCATGATGGATTATGACATGTGATATAGAATCTACAAGAAAATCATATATGTTCATTCCATTCACTCTTAATTAATATCCAAACAACGTTGGAACCCTCAATTCATTCCCTTCTTATGAAACTCTCAAACAAGAAAAATATTAAAATATTCTAAAATTATTTTATTTTTTCCATACCATTCTTTCCTCCCAAACAAGTTGTAACACTCTCAGATCAACATATATATGACAACAACTAAAAATTTCACCCCAGAAATGTCAAATGTTGCAACATGTAACGATTGAACAGTACTACTGCGCGCAAATTTAAACACACCAATAATATTAAAACTAGTATAATTAAAAGGTCTGACAAACAAAGTGATAACATATTAATATTGTTGCAACTTTAGTAGTAGTACGAGTTCCATTCGGCAGATCGACTACATACATAGCAGTCATCTATAACTTGATCAAGTGGAGCTGCTCGATTATTTAAGTTGTTTGATCTTTGAAATGATGGGATCGTAGTAATCTTTTTTATTCCTTTCCAGATGTTTCTCGATCTCGTTGTCGTTTGCCTGCGGATTTTGAACGTACTCTAACCACCCATTCACATGGCCAATGGCTTCTTCAATCTCCTTCTTAAATGAAGGCTCAAGCTTGGGACAAATTGTTTCATCCTCCAAAGCATTTTTCATCTTGGAGAGATAGGCCTCCAAAATTTCCTTAGCCTTGGCTTTCACGCTAGGGGTTTTCTCTGGGGTTTTCTCCGGGGTTTTCTCCCTAACAGAAACCTCCAATACGGCAGAAGACACCTCAATTTCAAGATTCTTATAAGTGACACTGTTCGTAGGCTTGTCATGAGAACCTTCAATGATAAGATAAGATAAGATAAATCTATCACAGGCTAGATATGTTAAAAATTTAACATTGGATGTTTCAACACAAAGATGAGACATGGCATTCTTAAAATTCTCAAACTTTTTCAATCATAATTTATTTTTCAAAAATTACTCAAATACAAAACATTTTTTAATTTTAAATTTTCAGCATTTTCGTCTAAATATTACCTAATCATTATTTAAAAACAAAAATCAATACAAATTTTAAAAACTTCAAAATAAAACACAAATTAATATAACTTTTTCAAACTTAAAAAAATATTAAAAAAATTTATTCAAACAGTTTTTTAATTTTATAATATTTTTATTTAAATTTTTCTCACTCATTTATCAAAATTCAATAAAACATTTGAATTCTAGTAGTTTTACTTTTATTTACAAAATTCTGAGATACTTCAAGTGTCCAAACGAACCCTTAGTACTCTTTGCCTAATATTCTTAAAATTCTTAAAACTTATCGTAATTTTCTTTTCAAATATCATTCAAATAAGAAACACTTTAAGATATTTTTATTGAATTTTTTAACTCTATTTTCTCAAAACTCAATAAAAACATCTTATTAATCAAACCATGAGATGCTCCAAGTGTCCAAACGAGCCCTTAGATGCCGTTTGGATATTGAGTTGAGATAAAAAGTTAAATAAAATATTATTATAATATTTTTATATATTATTATTATTTTAAAATTTAAAAAAATTGAATTGTTTATTATATTTTATATGAAAATTTAGAAAAATTGTAATTATGAGATAAAATAAAACAGTTCTTGTATCCAAATTAGACCTAAGTCAATGGGAGAATATCAAATTTTTATGGATCATATGTAATTGATAATATCTTTAATTAATTTTTTATATTTCTCTCTTCTTTCTTCTAAACATTGATCTTTTCTTGCTATATATCTTCCTATAATTGCGAGGATTTTTTTTTTATATTATTATTGAAATCTCACGAGTTAATCTTACAAGAAAAGTACTCATGCATGTAAGACATTAGCATTATTATTATTTTTGTTTGTTTTGACCCCACTTTTCTTAAAAAAAAAAAAAAAAAATTGAAGTAAATTAGCATGAGCTTTTCTCTTTGTATGAGTTTCTTTTAATTATGTTTCTAAATAAACATGTTATTGTTATAATTATTTAGAAACATAAATGGTTTTTGTATAATTCTTTAAAGACGTAAGAACCCATTATATATAATTGCTTCTAAAAAGCCATTTGCAAAATTAAATTTAATAAAATCCTAGTACGTACATAGATCAACAATATTAATGTCTCAACATAGAAGATGTACTATAAAATCTTAAATATTCTTTTCTTTGCAAAAACGATAGAAATGATATTTAAAAGTTAAATTTATTTAGAAAGTTGCTTATAACTGATAGAAAAGGAAGAAAGAAAGAGAAATTACCAGGGTTTATGACGACCTGCAGGTTCTTGGCGTCAACACCTATCTTGAAGCACTTCATATCATGAGAGAATGCAACACACGAGGGCGTAGTTCTATTCCCTTGATCAAGTAGTACTAGGTCTATACATATATTAAGAGGTGGAAGAAGTGTCCAATATTGATGTGGTCCGCCATTTCTTCTCTATTTTGTAAGCAAAACTTGGTGACCAAGGCCTGAATGAGTGCTTGGGACACAGTGAGTGAGAGACCGATTTGACTTGTCAACGGTTGCTACGGCCTGGCCGTGGATCAGATAGAAGAAAGAGTTTAAAATCTTTAGAAATAAAAGCAAGTTATGCAGTCACGCTCTAACGGTGTCTACATTTACAACCATTTTTTTATTTTTTTTAAATACGTGAAATCACATATTCAATAATGACTCATTCCCACTTTTATTCGAAAAATCTTCATTTATGATGGAGAAATATTAAAAAATAAAAATCCCGACATCCCAACAAACCATCCCTCAACACCAAAATCAAAATCAATATTTACGAAAAGGAATGACTAGTTTATCCATACGAATAATATTCCGAATAGAGCCATACATGAAAGTATCATCACCAAACTTTGAATTGACCCCTCACGTGCCTTGTTTAGCCATAAAGTTCGCTGCCATGATTGATTCTCTAAAAATTTGTCGAAATCGAACATTAAGCTCCCAAACAATAGTCGTAATTTCCTCCTAAAAATTCTAAAGAAACCAATACTTGTACACTTTCGAAGCCAACCACCCAACTATGACCATTGAATCAGACTCCACCAAAACATCTCTCAACCCCAAATTCCTGCACAACCGAAGCCAATCAAGGAGAGCTCTACCGCAATAGTATTAGTAGCATGACCCTAAGAATGAGCAAAACCCGCCAAAACTCCATCTTGAAAATTCCGAATAATACCTCCCCCACCTAACATACCTGGATTGCGCAAGACCCTCCATCAACATTCAACTTTACCCATCCTCTCTCTGGTGGTTGCCAAGCTATTAACTTAATTTTGCTTGTAGCAATAGGAATAATTGGGCAGCCTAGGGGGTTTGGGGGTAGAGATGGAAATTTTGAGTTTGATATGAGAGTTTAAAATATTAGTTTTAGTATTATTATTGTTTTGGGATTTAAAAAAGTTGTATTGGGATTTGAAAAAATTGAATTATTTATTATATTTTGTGTGAAGATTTAGAAAAGTTGTAATGATAAGATGATAATTTTGAGTTTGAGATGAGAATCCTCATCTACCAAACCTGCCCGATTCCAAAATCACCCGCTCAAGGGATCCTTGACACCGAAAAGATTTTATCTTGCTTGACATATCACTAATCAGAATTCTAATAGATTGAATAATAGCATCCGAATTAAAATTCGTACTTTCCATTCTAGCCGTACATCTAGCTCTCCATATAGCCCAAGAGATGACAATGGGGAAAGCCCCTCGAACCTAGCCAACTTGCGTAGACATGGAAGCTCGCTGCCACCAGAAGCTCATCATACCCTCCCAGTTTCGAATCTGTGATACTCTTATTCGACATATATTCACAAAAAATTTCCATATTCTTTTAGCTCCTTTTCCCCCACATAAAATGTGATTCAAGGTCTCCATTTGTGGCTATTCGCAACACTCACACTTAGATACAATCAGAATGCCAAACTGCTCAAGAAGACCATCCACCGGTATAGCCTTCTTCTTAGCTCTTCAAATGAAGAAAGACATCTTATTTGGAATCCAATTTTTCCACAACCATATTTTCCATGGGCATATATCCCCAGGTTGTCGAACCAGATGCCAAGCAAACTTGGTGCTAAATTCACCATTAAAAGTGGGTTGCCATACACATTTATCCATTCCTGGTTTTAACTTCATTCCCGCATCATGGATTTTGACAAAAACCTCTTACGGCATGAGCTCCTACAGCACATGAGAAATTGGACCTGTTTCCATAAATACGTCTGCCGCCTGCAAGTCCAAACACCCAACAACAGGTAGTTGATCAAAAAAAGGACCCTCTCCTAACCAGTTATCCTGCCAGAAATTTACTCGACTTGCCCGAATAATCCATCTGGAATTTTGTAAAATCTGATGCATGAGACCCAAAATCCCTTTCCAAAATCAGGACCCTGTCCAACATTGCCTCACAAAAAAAATACGAGAGTTGCCAATATACTTGGATGTAAAAAAATTCGACCACATCGACTTATTGGTAATAATCTTCCACGCAAATTTCATAAGTAAAGAAGCTTACACCTCATGCAAATCCCGAATACCCAGCCCACTCTCTTCTAACGGCAAGCAAATTTTGCTCAAAGATATCCACTTCCTTTTTTTATTCTCCAACAATGAACCCCATAAAAAATTAGAAAAAATTCTCTTTATCTCTGATAACACTCCTTTTGGTAAATTCAAGATGGAAAGCATATGTATAGGCATACTATTCAAAACATGCTTGATTAGAACAATTTTACCTCCAAAAGAGAGAAACTTACTCTTCCACCCCGCCAAGTTTTTTTGGATTTTCATCAAGAGCGAATCAAACACTCGAATAGTCATGCGACCCAAAAACAAAGGTACGCCCAAATACGTGCAAGACCAACTACCTTCCTTAAAACCTGAAATCACCTTCAAATCATTTTTTCAGCCAGTCAATATAGAGGAAGAGAAAAACATAAAAGACTTACTCGGATTAATCAATTCACTTGACATCAATTCATACCTATGCAATACTTCCATTAGAGTCCAAATCAATGACTTTCCCCCATTAGTAAAATCAGAATATCATCCGCATAAAGCAAATGAGAAATCAAGGTACCTCCGCCAGGGTGAAACGGCTTAATCTGGCCTAGAGCAAACTCTTTATGAAGCATTCAAGAGAGAATCTCCTCTGATAAAATAAAAAAATAAGGAGAAAGATGATCACTTTGATGAAGCCATGCGATGACTTGAAAAAAACTTTGGCCCTCCCATTCAATAAGACTGAGTAAAAAAGGGAGGAAACAGCATTAAAAACAATCGATCGCCACTTCTCAGAAAAACCCAACCTACGTATGATATCCAAAAAAAAGTTCCAGTTGAATTGATCATAAGCTTTGGCCATATCAATTTTCATCACAACATTTCCCCCTCTTGCATTCCTATGAATACCTTGAACCAATGAAATGTTCTAAAAAATGCTTCTTCCTAGAATAAACGCGGCCTGCTTGAGAGAAATAATTTTATCCAAGATTGGAGCCAACTGAAAAACAATCATCTTCGACATAATTTTATAGATAACTGAACAAAGGCTAATTAGCCTAAACTGACCAAAACCCAAAGGCTCATCGACCTTTGGAATCAGAACCAAATTCGTAGCCTAAAAAAAATTGAAAGCGGTGGGCCTTCAAAACAATCATTAGCCATTTCCAATAGATCTTCTTTTATAATATCCCAAGCAAGCAGAAAAAGCTAGCAAAAAACCATCTGGACTCGGGCTACTATCTGTCAAGATAGACCATAAAGTTTGCTTGAGTTCCTATATCGTCGGATCAGCACACAAGGCCTCATTATCCTCTCTAGACACCACTGGTTAAATCAACTCCAAATCATCCATGTGCCTCTCAATCGGCGTCCCTGTGAGCAAGTTCTAGAAGAATGCAATAGCACCCTCATGAATCGCGTCCTCTAAAGCCAGCGTATTACCATCTTCCGTTTGCATCTTCTCTATTTTTTTACTCCTTTTTTTAATCTACAAGGTAGCATGGAAGAAACTTGAGTTCTAATACCCTCAGCAAGCCATTTAACTCTTGACTTCTGACAGGCCAAAACCTTCTGCTTGTGGACCCATTTCAGATGCCCTTGTTTACAACTTAACAAGTCATTTTTGGTCTAAGCTGAATAAGAACGGAACAGGTTGACTTCCATCCCAGAAATCTGATCTTCCAACTTTTTAAGCCCAATCTTCACTTGGCCAAAAACCTCACGATTCCACGTCCATAACACATTTTAGCTTCTTTAAGTTTTTGCTAATTCTCACCATGTCACATCCTCCAACTTGCTAATCCCAAACCTCCTGCACTAAAGGAAGAAATCCCTCATGTGATCCCCACATACAGAGGAACTTGAACGGAGGAATAGCAGGACCTCTATCTCTACTGAGCTGAACCAACATTGGAGCACGATCCGAAGAAGTCCTCGGTAGATTTGAAACCGTAACATCACCAAAGAATTATGTAAAATGCAAATTCACCATAATACAATCTAACCGATCCCAAATTTTTGTACCCCCTAACCTTCCATTACACCACGATAAACGATTACCTACACAAGGGAGGTCCAACAGTGCACACGCATGAATACAGACGTTAAAGTCCCTCTTCACTCAAGAAGCCTGCAAGAGCCCACCCACCTTCTCACTATCATCTCGAATTATATTAAAATCCCCCCAATAAACCATGGAAGCCCACAAGCATTTTGAGCCTTTAAAAACTCACATAATTCCACTTTTTTATTTCGAAAGCAGCTTGCATAAACAAAGGTTGCAAGCACCCGACAATTACCGTGAACAAACCATCCACTAATAGCTTGATCCAACATTGAAATCATATCGAACTCAACATCAGCATCCCAGAAAAGCCAAATTTTTCTGCCTACCTCCGCATCATTAAAACAAAACGGCATCTTCATCCAATGTGCCCATCTACTGCACTTATTAGAATTTAAAAATGATTCTAAAATGGTCACCACAAAAGGGTGAATTTATTCAGAATACGCCAAAGTCTACTCTTCAACGAATTAATCCCCCTAATATTCCAGGTAAGAATATACATAAAAAAAATTAGATGAATTTTTTTGGAGCGAGTGCGATGCTCCAACACCACAATCGACTTCTCTTTTCTTACCCCTTTTACTTTTTTCAGGGGTACATGCATATCTGGATCTGAATCAAAAGGTTTTATTGTTAACTCATTCAACTTGCCGTCGGACCCCGCCTTGAACATAAAATCCATATGGTGCAAATCATCAATAGCAAACGGATCAATATCTACCAACCTACCTAATTCAAATTCCAAAGCTTCATCCACTAGTCTCAAAGTACTTCTTGGTTCAGAATTTACCAAAGTTTCTTGATTAGCATCCTCATCCATCACCTCTGTAATTTCGAACCAATTATTACATTGCTTAGACGGCGTCCCCATTGGCGGGTCAGAAACTTTCAATTCCTCTTCAATCAGAGTAAAACTATCCAAATGCAACTCCTCAGATGGCAAGACCTTTGAGGATTCAACGTAGGCCTCGTCCATACATTTATCAAACACTTTGCTCTTTGATGAAACAAGCCAGATGCCCTGGACGACCCCAATGCTATCTGCCCTTCTCACTCGTATGGCCTCAAGAATGGCCTCTCTTCTTGATCTCGACGATTCCCTCACCACCTTCTCCTTAACAGGCATGGATTTCTCACCACCCCGGTTGCCTACCACTTTCCACTAATTTTTTGAGTCCTGATTATTACCTTCGGTCTGCAACAAACTCTTTTATTTTTATTCTCAGCCACTAGACATTCCCACCTAAAGCATCTTGCCTCAAGGTGCCCATGTTTTTTGCATAAAATGTTAGACCTTTGGTTTTCCTAGAAACCTTTGTCTTCCCTAAGGTGGTTCACTTCATCTAAGATGATACACTTCATCTATCAATCATAGGTAATTGCCCTTCATAAATAAAGTGGTGATCCTTGCTATTTTTTTATAGATGAAATAATGAGGGTAGCCTAAAGGTTGTAGGAGTAATAAATGAGGGTCCCTAATCTTGCCTATATAAAGGGCTTGTGTTTTCCATTAGAACCACCCATAAAGTTCTAAGGCAAAGGCCAGAAGTCCCTTCCCTATAAAATCTCTACTCTTTTTTGTAGATTTGAAGCTTTCCAGTTATCAAGCACAAATGACTGGAGGTAAAAGATCATATTGATCTTTTTATTCATTAAAGTTATTTTCTTACATTTGGAATCAGAGCTAGGTTGCCTTTCAGCTTTGTGTTTGAATTATTAGCATTTCATTTTGTTCATAGAGTGGGCTTTTGAAATCCAGTTTTGTTCTTTGTTTTATTCTCTTGGCATGATCAATGAATTTTGTCATAATCTATGTCATAAGAGACAAGTTGGGTCATGATTTCAAACATTTGTGGGCTCAATTTCAAGTTTTATTCATATTGTTGGGCCTTTAGGCTAATTTACAGTTAATATTTTTAAGGAGATGTCCAGTTGTATTTCTTTTAATAATGAATGTACTGCCACAACATCCTTATTATTTAAAAGAATACATAAAAAAAAATAATTTTGGAATCTCGTTGTAATTAAATCATAGGTTTTAAGGATTTATCCCTATAGGGAAATCTTTAATTTTTGTGATTTAATTAGTATAAGAAAATGATTTTCGGTATTGACAGTAAAATTTATCTTCTGCCTACAGTTGTGGATAGTTTTATTTGTTAATATTTGGAATAATTTGTCTTATAAATAAAGATAAGTAAATTTATGCTGTTATGCAACCTCTTCCCACAAAAAGGTTAAAATTTACTTGAATTCATAGCATTAAAGTTTTTCTTGGTTTTGCAGCTGTTGTACCACAATCCTTAGCTGATGGTGTTTATTTTATTCCAATGCTTGATGGCACTAATTTTTCTGACTGGAAAGATTTGGTTCAATTTACCTTGGGGTATATGGACCTTGACTATGCACTCCATGTGGAGCAACCACCTGCTGCTATGGATACAGATGCACATGAAGTTATTGAAAATCGCCAATGGTGGGAGCGATCTAATCGCCTAAGTCTAGTGCTCATAAAGTCTCGCATGAGTAAGAGCATTAGAGGTTGTATTGGTGATTGCGCTACAATTAAGGAATTAATTCAGGCAATTGAGGAACAGTTTGTTCGCTCTGACAAGGCTTTAGCTAGCACTCTTATCAGATAATTCACTACTAAAACCTTTAACAGTTCTAAGGGCATGCTTGCATACATTACAGAAATGAGAGACATTGTTTCTCAACTTAATGGCTTAAAGATAGAGATATCTGAGCCATTTTTGGTCCATTTCATCCTTGACTCACTACCATCTGAGTATGGACCTTTCAAGATCTCTTCTAACAAACATAAGGAAAATTGGTCAGTTATGGATCTTTTGACCATGTGTGTGTAAGAAGAGGAAAGGATGAAGCATGATCAACCTGAAAGTGCAAATATGGTTGTGAATGATAAAGGTAAGACCGAGAAGGGCCAAAGTGGACCTCAAAAGAAAAGGAAGCATAATGTGCCACCAAAATCTAATGGATCTAATGGCAAACAGGTGACCTGCTTCTTTTACAAAAAAGATGGACATGTAAAGAAGACCTGCATCAAGTATAAAGAGTAGCTTGAGAAGAAAGGTAGCTCTATATCTCTTGTGTGTTATGAATCTTTTTTCATTGATGCTCTTAAAAATTCATGGTGGATTGACTCCGGTTCTTCAATTCATATTGTGAATACATTACAGAGTTTTCTCACCAGAAGGAAACCAACAACAAGTGAACTTTGAGTTTTCACTGGAAATAAAAGGCGTTCACAAGTTGTTGCAATTGGAGTTTTTAGAGTGATTCTCAAATCGGGACATGTTTTAGATTTAAACAATGTTTTTTATATTATAGAATTTTGTAGAAATTTAATTTATGTTTCCAAACTTGTTATCAAAGGATACAATTTCCTTTTTGAGAATGTTATGACTTTTTTTAAGAATAAAATTTCTGTTAGTTCTGAAACTTTAGTTGATAACTTGTTTAAATTGGATATTCATCCCGATTTTGAAGAGAATTATCTCTCTCTGCATTCAGTTGGTATTAAGAGAAACCTTTTGAATGAAAAATCTTCTCTACTATGGCATAAGAGATTGGGACACATCTCTATAGAGAGGATGAGACGGTTAGTAAAAGAATGGGTGCTACAGGATCTTGATTTTACCGACTTCAAGAATTGTGTGGACTGCATAAAGGGTAAGCAGACCATCAATAAGTCTAAAGGTTCAAGAAGGAGCTCAAGTGTTCTTGAGATTATACACGCAGATATCTGTGGAACATTTTCTACCCCTTGCTTGAATGATTAGAGATATTTTATTTCTGAATGAGAAGGCTCAAGCACTAGATGTTTTCAAAACCTATAAAGTAGAAGTAGAGAATCAAAGTGAAAAGAAAATCAAGATCGTAAGATCTAACAGAGGAGGGGAATATTATGGTAGGTACACAAAACATGGACAAATTAAGGGTCCATTTGTAAATTTCTTTCAGGAAGAAGACATTGTTGCCCAATATTTAATGCCTGGCACACCACCACAAAATGGTGTTGTAGAAAGAAGGAATCGTACGCTAATGGATATGGTAAGGAGCATGATTAGTAAATCTAATATGCAACTTTCCTTGTGGAGTGAAACTCTTAAAACTGCAGTGTATATATTGAATAGGGTTCCATCCAAATCTGTCTCTAAGACACATTTTGAGTTGTGGAAATGGTGGAAACCTAGTTTAAATCATGTAGACATATGGGGTTGTCCTGCTGAAGTTAGGATTTATAATCCTAATATAAAGAAGTTAGATCCAAGGACAACTAGCGGTTTCTTTATTAGGTATTCAAATAACTCCAAAGGATATAGATTTTATTGTCCCAATAATAGCCCTCGAATTGTCGAATCTAAAAATGTAAAATTTCTTGAGGACATTGAACCTAGTGGGAGTGTGAATCCTCAAGAGGTCACTTTTGAGGAAACACTTGAACATGCTACTTTGCCTTTTTTTGGAAAAAGAATGGTTGTTTTAAGGCAAAATAGATCGTAAGATCATGTAATGACACCAATTTAAGTACAACATGTTCCCGTAAATGAGGTTCAATCTGAAGTTATTCTGCATTTACAGTCTGAACCAATTGAGTCATCTCCAAATGATGAAGTAATGGCTCTAAGAAGATCCTCAAGAATATGTAGGCTTGCTATTCCAGATGATTACATTGTATACCTAACTGAGTTTGATTTTGACATTGGACTTCCGGAAGACCCAATTACTTTTTCACAAGCCATGAGTGGAGATAAATCTACATTTTGGTTGGATGTCATGAAAAATGAGTTAGAATCCATTTATAAGAACCAAGTATGGGATCTCGTCGAATTGCCAGAAGGGGCGGCAATAGTTGGCTACAAATGGGTTTATAAAACCAAACGAGATTCTTCTGGTAATGTCGAACGATATAAGGCTAGATTTGTCGCTAAAGGATTCACTCAAAAGGAAGGCATTGATTATCACGAAACCTTCTCTCTGGTCTCTAAGAAGGATTCATTGAGGATAATCATGGCTTTTATAGCTTATTTTGATTTAGAGTTACATCAAATGGATGTGAAAACGGCTTTTCTTAATAGGGATCTTGATGAAGTGGTATACATGAAACAACCTAAGGATTTCAGTGACAACAATCTGAAAGTATGTAAATTGAAGAAGTCTCTTTATGGACTAAAACAAGCTTCCCATCAATGGTATTTAAAGTTTCACAAGATTATTATCTCATACGGTTTTATCGTGAATCTTGTTGATCAATGTATATACCTTAAAGTCAGTGGGAGCAAATACATTTTCTTAATCCTATATGTAGATGATATTCTTCTTACAAGCAGTGATTTGGAATTGTTATATGAGACTAAACAATTTCTCTCTCAAAACTTTGAAATGAAGGATATGGGTGAAACCTCTTATGTATTGGCATAGAGATTCACAGAGACAGGAAACAAAGAGTCTTAGGACTGTCTCAAAAGGCCTACATTAAAAAAGTTTTACAGAGATTCGGTATGAAAGATTGTAAAGCCTCTATAGCTCCCATAATCAAAGGTGATAAATTTCATAAAGGACAATCACCTGAAAATGCATTGGAACAAGAACAGATAAAAAGTGTGCCTTATGCATTTGCAGTGGGTAGCTTGATGTATGCTCAAGTTTGTACCCGTCCAGACATCTGTCTAGCAGTTGGATTATTGGCTCACTATTAAAGTAACCCAGGACTTCAACATTGGATAGTTGCAAAGAAGGTGATGCGGTATTTGCAAAGAACAAGAATTACACGCTAACCTACAGGTATACAGAAAATTTGCAAGTGGTTGGCTATTCAGATTCTGATTTTGCCAGTTGTGTAGACACTAGAAAGTCTACTTCTGGATATATCTTTCTTCTTGCTGAAGGAGCTATATCTTGGAAGAATACGAAGCAATCTATAGTTGCTACGTCTACTATGGAGGTAGAATTTATTGCGTGCTATGAAGCAACGACACAAGCCATATGGTTGAAGAATTTTATTTCTGGTCTTAAAATTGTCAATTCCATTCAAAGACCAATAAAGATTCTTTGTGATAATACCGCTGCAGTGTTCTTCTCAAAGAACAATAAGAGCAGAAGCAGAAGCAAGCATATCGACATAAAATATTTAAGTGTGAGAGAGAGCATCAAATATAATGTGGTGTATATTGAGCACACCAGTACAAATTTGATGTTAGTTGATCCAATGACCAAAGGTTTATTAGTAAAACAGTTTCAGGGTCATGTGGATCGTATGGGCCTAACTAAAGTGTAATCTCTCATGTTACTGTATATTTTACAAAGAATAAAGTTGAATTCAGTTTCAGCTTTGCGCATAAAGTAACGAATTCTTCATATCCATTGGGTGATTAAGTTGGACCTGAATGACTTTTAATAGTTGTTCATAAAGTATTTTAAGGGATACTATGTATTGTGACACATGGAAGGGAAATGTTCAATATAAAGAGTAATACCACCATGGTTCGTATATAGGATACCTTAACAGAATTAAGGGCATTATTTTGGCCATGTCGGTTTTACCTATTAAGTGAATCAAGTGGGAGAATGTTAGACCTTTGGTTTTTCTAGAAAACCTTTGTCTTCCCTAAGGTGGTTCACTTCATCTAAGATGATGCACTTCATCTATCAAGCATAGGTAATTGCCCTTCATAATAAAGTGGTGACCCTTGCTATTTTTTGATGGATGAAATAATGAGGGTAGCCTAAAGGTTGTAGGAGTAATAAATGAGGGTCCCTAGTCTTACCTATATAAAGGGGCTTGTGTTTTCCATTAGAACCACCCATAAAGTTCTAAGGCAAAGGTTGAAGTCCCTTACCTATAAAATCTCTACTCTCTTTTGTAGATTTGAAGTTTTCCTGTTATCAAGCACAAATGGCTGGAGGTAAAAGATCATATTGATCTTTTTATTTATTAAAGTTATTTTCTTACATAAAACACAAAAAAAAAAAGGCATTGATTTATATATGATCTCCTGGAAGTGACTCAATGCAAGGCCCGAGGGAACCAACCAAAATGACATGCGTAAAGGTTGTGAGGCATCAACTTCAATGCAAATACACGCGGCCTCCAGACGAGTCACACATGCCGTCATATTATCCCACTTGAGGTAACGGCCAAAACCATTCCCCATACTTCATAACCTTATTCCTGAAAATAATTTAGTGTTAAACCCCGCAACGTTATTGATTGAGCTGAAATATTGCATATTTTAGCTATTTAAAACCAATGTATTTTAAATTCATCATGATATTATTATTGGTTTTAGATGGAAAAATAGTTAATAAGCATAAATACGAGTTGCGATTTTTAATTGATTAATATCATGTTTATGCTTAATTTTATAACTATGATTTAATGAGACAATATTTCCTCACATATATAGTTTATTTGTGATAATCTATTTTTCTTTTAATTTATTTTTTTTGAGTGTTATTTTTATTTTCAGTTCAAATAAAATTCACATATATCAATCCTCAGGTGCAAGCTTGATCTAAGCAATAATAGATTCAATGGCACCATACCAATGAAATCTGCAACATGTCAATGCAATTCGTGCTCTGAAATTCATTGAAAGGGGACCTCGTGAGATTGGAAACTGTGTTTGAATTGCATATGGACAGCAAGACACGATGTAACAAACTGCAATACACATAATAGCAGCAGCTCACTCAACACATTCGGACAGCAAGAGATGCAATACACATACAAGCAAACAAACACATCATTGCAACACAGCCACTCACACGGAAAGATATTAACTGAAAGACATTGAAGAGCCGAAGGAGGAGTGATGTGTGGGGCAGCTAGCTGAATTCATTAAAGGAGAAGATGGAAAATGAGCTGAAAGTGAAAGAAGCACACAAGCACGGCTGGACGGAAAGGAGAGTGATGAGTGGGAGAGTGATGAGTGGAAGTAAAGAAAAGGAATAAAGGAGTGTGAGTGTGCCGAGAGGAATTGAGGAATTTAGCTGGAACTGGAACATTCCATTCGGACAACTTGCATGGACAGCAAATCTTAAGCAACCGGTGCAAATGGTTTTCGAATTTGTTTGCTATAAATTGACCGGTTCATAAAGAAAAGGGAAAAGTAGGAATCATTAAATAAAGGAACCAACCAGAAAAGAAAGAAGTGCTTAAGGGAATTTTATTAAAAATTTGATGTGCACCGAGATTGAACATGCATGGGACTCACGGCTGGAGTGCTTATTTGAGTGGAGCCTTATTTGAGTGGAGAGCCACGGCTGGAGTGCTTAGCTTTCCCTTGAGTGGAGACCGAATGATGCTGAGTGGAGAGAGTGGAATGATTTTGCTTTCCATTCTTTTTCGCTTGAGTGGAGAGAGGGCTTGAGTGGAGAGGGACGGTTGCTTTTCCTTGAGTGGAGAGGGACGGATTGAGTTGAGTGGAGTGTCCCTATCTTTTTCGTTGGAATTGAGTGGAGTAAATTCTTTTTGCTTGGAGAAAGAGGACCGAATGATGCTTCCTTGAGTGAGAGGGACGGCTGGGTGGTATTCTTGTTGGGGTTGGCTTTGCTTTCATATGGAGGCACAAATGAGTTAAAAGGGTGCTGTTTTTCATTCATTGAGACGGACAGCTCGAGCAGTAGGGGAGCTACTTGCTCTTTAGTTTTAGTTTGGTGCAGTTAGCTTTTGCTTTTGATACGGAAGGAGGGGAGTTGAACTTGTTGTTTTGCTTTGTATTCTCATTCGGCTAGCAGCAGTAGGAAGTTTGTTTATTTTCAGTTGCTTTGTTTTCTCATTTCGGGCAGCAGTTGTTTACTTGTTCAGTTGTTTACTTGTTCAGTTGTTTTATTTTCTGTTGGGCAGCAGTTGTTTACTTGTTCAGTTGTTTACTTGTTTGTTTGGCTGTAATTGTTTTAGGATTTCAGTTGCTTTATTTTTCTGTTTAGAAGCAATGGCACGGCAGTTTTCATTTATTGTATTGTTTTCTTGTTTTATTTTCTGTTTAGAATCTAGTAGCAGCACCACGTAAAGTTTTAGTTTTTGTTTACTTGTTTCACTTTCATTTTTGTTTAATTGTTTACTTGTTTTACTTCTCATATTTAGTTTTTATTCTTTCGGTTGTAGCATTGAGCCTTTCTTTTTCCGTTCTCTAGTTTGTGTTCATTGTTTGGAGTTTACAAGTTTATTTCTCTTCATGCTCTCTTATTTTTCCTTTCACCTTTAATTTATGTCTATTTACATTACTGTCATTTATTTTTTCCTTGCACCTTTAATTCCTCTATTTAAATTAATGTCATTTATTTCTCTTTCTCCTTTAAGTTTCAGTCTATTAATTTCAGCAATTTTAATTTACTTTCTTGCATTTTAATTCCTTACATTTCATCGCTGCAATTAAATCCAACAAACAAACATGAATCTGGTTCACGACCAGTAAATTTTGATTTTCATTGCACTTTTCCATCCATTGTACATATCATCCTCTTATTTTCTCTTTGTGAAGTTTTTCACATTTTTCAACAAGTTTAATTTTAAGTAACCTTTCCCTGTAGATTCGATCCTGTAAGATACTACAACGCCTGTATACTTGCAGGTAAAACTGCACTTAAATTTTGATTCATTAATTTGAGTCAGATTTTAGTCGCAACAGTTATCCAGATCGGCACCCAAGGTGAATCCTCGTCTTCCAAAAAATCTGGAGTCCAATGAAAAACCCGAAAAGGAACTCCATGAATTTCAGAATTACCACGTGCCATCACACTAATAAAATCCTCCTCCATCACCATTCTCACCAATACATTCCTTGGATTATGTAATTGCCAAACTATCGGAATCGATTGCAAACCCCAGTGATTCTTGATAAAAACATGAATATGATCAAGGGAACGACGACAACGAAGGAATTTCATAACCATCGAGAATCGGAATGGCTAGGCCAACTGTTGAATCTCCACCTTCAAAAACAAGAACATATTCCCATCTTGGAACTATGGCTCCCTAGGAGGAAGAACCACCTCTGGCAAAATTTGTGGCCTCGCAGCCACTACATCGGCAAACCCCCTTGCCCCAACCTCACACGCACGACCCATGCAGTCAGAGGCAGAGAGCTGGCGGCTAGCGCCATGTAGATTCCCTAGACGGTGCCCAAAATGTAGAGAGAAAAACACCCCTAGCCACAACTCCCAACATTTACAACTTGAGTGAATATATATATATATATATTATAAACAATTGTTTTATAAACAAATAAGTGTTACTAATAACAAATAATTTTTTTACACTTTTTTAAAATGAGATTCTTTTTTTTTTTAACAGAGATTTGTATAGTATCTGCCTATTTAAAACCTGTATAAATCATTTCTCTATTTATTTATAAGCTAATTTTTGTAGTCCAAGTATACTTCTCTCTTTAGGATGTAAATCTTACTATGGAGGACCCCATTTGGCAGCTCATATTTGCCAACTATCAATAAAAATGGTTTTTCTTTTTCAATCATATATCACAACCATAAAAAAGTCATTTCCCTTTAAGAAAACTAAAAAATTATAAATAAAAAAAAATATTCATCCATTGGTTGTCAAATGTGATGCTTAAATATCATTTTTTTTTGTTGGATTAATTGCAAAATCAATCCGTAGATTTTCACAAATTAAAAACTTAAAGAATATTTTTAAAATTATCGAAAAATAACAAGAATTGGTTAGGCAATTAATCCTTTTTTTATATCTACATCTATTTCATATACGTATCATTAAAGATAGGAAGTGAAAGAAGTCAAGTAACCCTCTCAGCCCCACCTAAAAAATCTCACGCACACCCTAGAGATAAATGCACCACTGTTCCTCCTCTCCCCTACTTACTTTTTTTTAACTTCAATGTTGACCCAAAAACAATTTTTAAAGACTTTATATCCACAAGAGTTAATAGAATTTTGTACCAATTGATGCATCCGCTTTAATCATTTGTCAAGGTTCCATACTATATCATGACCAGAAATATAGAATTAAAATCACTAATTTTATCATTAACTAGTCAAATCTCAAAAGGTTATAAACCCCAAATGAACATAAATGTTCATGGCATACCAAGCCTGTTTATGCAAGTATACATTTTCTATCAAATGTCTAAATGAATTGGATTGAATCTTTAGCAATTGAGATATGGCAAGGAACATTGAACAAATTAGTATTTTATCTACTTTCCTTTTTCTTGTTGGGTTCTCAATTCACAAACACCAAAACTGGTCATGAGCATCACTGTTCTGGATTATCATGCGAGCAACACTGAACCTAGTTACCAAATAGGGAGCTAGAAAGTGATAGAAGAAAGTCATTAAAGCAAGCTCCATTAAGTACACAGGAGGAGGTCCAAAGAAATAAAGAATGGAAGAAGAAACTTCTTAACATATCTAGAGAACGCTCCATATCTTCAAAGCCTCAACCATTCCTTTCAATCCAGAAACACCACATGATACATAGAGAAATCATCCTTCATACATCGGCAATATGTGAATTGGTCTTACATCTTTGCCAACATGCAAACAAATTGACCACCCTATTGGGCATTACCCAAGCAATGCTCATTCTATTAAAGATCTTCACCCATAACATCCTTGCCATCTCAAAATGAAGCAAAAGATGATCCACTGACTCTCCACTCTTCTTACACATATAACGTCAATTCATTACAAAGAGGCGACTCATTTCTCAAATTATCCAACATAAAAATTTCACAAGAAATGCTGTCTAACCAAAGAATGCAATCTTAGGTGGCACCTTACTCTCTTCCAGATACATTTCTAAGGGAACAAAGTATGCTTTTCACTTGAAAAAACCTTGTATAATGATCATTTAATAAATTTCCTACTCCTTTTCTTCATCCAAAGTATCATGTCCACCACATTATTACCAAAATTCAAAGAATACAATAAACTGTAAAAAGCATAAATAACTCCAATTTCCCAATCTTGAGCAGCTCTATTGAAATAATATTCTAATGTGGCGAACTACTAGAACAATCTAGTAACTCAAACACCGAAACCCCCTAATTAAGAGCCAACCGAAAGAGAGAAGGAAACATGGTCTTAAGGGCTGAATCACCACACCAAAATTCATGCCAAAAACTGACCCTCGATCTATCACCAATTGTGAAACTAATAAAACAAGCAAAAGCCTCCAATTCATTTCTAATATTCTTCCACAAACCAACACCATGCACACTTCTCACTTCATTAGAACACCAACTCCCTTGCAAAACCCATACTTCATGATCTCAATAATAATCTTCCATAATTAAGAACTCCCCTTCCTAATGGTACCTCCATAACCATTTCGCAAGGAGTGCCTTGTTAAAAATCAAACAAACAAATCATACATAAACCTAAATAGCTAACAAAAACTGATTAACATTAGTATAAATCTACAGTACCAAACCAATTATAGAATGACAATCAATAAAAGTTATTAGTCACACTAAAGAATCTTTCCAGAATACAAAAAACTTTTTTTTTTTTTGTTAATATGTTTCCCTCAAAATACCTGACGAGTCTTGCATTTGACTAGTGTAAAATTAAGTTCATGTAAGATTTTTTGTTTTATTCCATAAAAAATAAATATATTTTAGATTAAGTTTGTTAAACTGATGTTTGAACTAGCCACCTTTCTAATTCATTCATCTAGTTCAGTTTTTAAAACATTGGGCATATAGTGTGCCTTCCCACATGATGCTCGACAGCTAGAGCACCTAAGAAGCCATCGAAAAAGAAGCAAGCCTGCAGTCTACTTGGATTTGCCACAAGCTAGCATCACGGGTCTTTATTCTTGTGTTTAGGAGCATCATGATGATTTTTAGTTTGATACTATTGTTGTATATGGCTTATCCTCTTAAGAAATATGCAACTAACTTGTAATGATTAACAAGTTGGGAGTTTTATAAGAGTGATATACTACAAAAGGCTATTATGAAAGGCTAAGACATTAGGTTGCAAAAGGCCAATAGATATGACTGTCATGTATCATAGAAAATTTTACATTAACACTATAGGATTTCTTCTTTAAACTTTTAAAATAAGATCCAAGATTAATTCAATGTATAAGTAGGAGATCATCGGGTAGTGTCATATGGGCAGCCCACAAATAAAGTAGTAAAAAATGAAACACCTAAAAGTACAATATGCACACGAGAAAGTCTATCCATATTTGGTTAGTTGGGATAAGATTTGTACTCCTTTGTCATGTGGTGCATTGGAGTTTCGAAAGTTGAGTGTTTTTATAAAGCATTACTAGGAAAGTGGTTGTGGAGGTATCATTAGGAGTATGATTCTTTGTGGAAAGCTGTGATTGATTCTAAATATGGGACTACTTGGGGAGGGGGAAGGGGGGTGGAGTTCGAAGGAGGCAAGAGGTACTTATGGTGTGGCGGTGTGGAAACATATTAGGAGAGGTTGGGATGCTTTTGTTAAACATGTTATTTTTTGTGATTGGTGACAGTTCTAGAATTTGTTTTTGGCATGATTCGTGGTGTGGTGGTAGGGCTTTTTGTGCTGTTGTTCCAGATCTTTTTCTTATATCTCAGAACCCGGATGCTTCTTTGGCTATCTTTTTGGATTGTCATAGATGAGTTCTATTCTCTAAAGCTGTAAATGATTGGGAAATGGGAGCTGTTTCTAGATTGTTTGGTTTATTGTATGCTACTCAGCTTGGGAAGGATTTGAGGGATAAGATGGTCTGCATGCATACTAGTAAAACGAAGTTTTCAATTCGTTCGTGGTATAAGAAGCTGTCTAGGCCAAATGGGGTTGACTCTTTTTCTTGGAAGTGTATTTGGAAGAGTAAGGTGCCTTCTAAGGTTGTGTTCTTTGCCTGGTCTACTTCTTTAGAAAAGATTCTAACTTTGGATAATCTCAAGAAGTATGGATTAATTGTTTTGGATTGGTGTTTCTTCTGCAAGAAATCTGGTAAATCCATGGATCACCTATTATTACATTGTGATATGACCAGGTTGTTATGGTATGAAGAGTTCAATAGGTGTGGTTTGGCTTGGGTGATGCCTAGGTGGGTGGTGGACCTTTTTGCTTGTTGGAGAGGTTTAAAGGGTAATGTGCAAATTGTTTCTATTTGGATTTTGATCTTTTTATGCCTTGTCTGATGTATTTGGATTGAGAGGAATGGTCTATGCCCTGAAGATAAGGAATACTAGGTCGATGAACTTTGATTTTCTTCTTTAATTGCTTATTTCAGTGGGCCTCAGCTATTGTATTTATTGGAACAAGTGTCCATGATTTTCTTGTTTCTTTTTTATAGCTTCTTACTTGTATTAGGTTCAGTTTTTGTATATTTCCTATGTACTTGGCTTTGCCTTGTTACTTGTCTCAGTAAAATAAAATAAAAAGTCTATCCTCACATACTCCCCCTTGCACACACAAGTACTGGTACGGTGGTAGAAAGATTTTCTTTTGGTCTTAATAAATGATTTCATTAAAGAATTATAATACAAAGGTGTCTTTAATACTTCAGGATTTCTTCTTCATTGAGGAAATTAAGGCTTGGTTTCGTTACCGGATACAAATGAGATTGTTTTCATCTCATTTATACTATACAATAGTTTTCCCTATCCAAACACACTATGTTTCATCTCTAAATTTAAAAATATCTACTTAGATAAATAGTAATAAACAACAAAAACTAACAGTGAACAGGGCATGAATAGTAAAAAAATGACATGAGCAGTAAATGAACAGTACATGAACAATGCACAATTTAGCTATCTATAAAATAATGGGACCCACATTTTTTACAAATCTCAAAAATTAAAAACTATCTCATCTCATTTAATCTCATTATCCAAACACACATTTTTTTTTCAAACTATTTCATCTCATTTTAATGAAAAATTTTACGACTATTTAAAATATCTCATCTCATCTCATCTGAACTATGTATCTAAATGAGGCCTAAGTTTTTCTAGATAACATCAATACCACTATAATGCAAGACAAATAAAAACACCAAAAATGTTACTGACAGAATTGAAACCTTTCACAAAAAATTAAAATCAAGGCCTAGAGTCCCAATGCCACAACATGTATAAATTGAAGTGTGATGCCCCCAAATCCCCACGCCCGAACACGGGGAAATCGAGACGTCCGGATGGTGACAACCCGGGTCACCATCCTATCGACGGGTGTCAAGTGTGTGCAAAGGCAACATATGTGCACAAAGAAACACGCAGCGGATAACGAAAGTCATAACTAAGTACCAGAATTTTTTTCTTAACGTAATACAAGCTGTTTAAAATATACATAAATAAAATATTACAAAAACACAAATACAGTTTTAAACCAAATATAAAGCATAGCATCAGCAACCCGGCGGAGCCGCATCCTCGGGCTCAGCCTCCTCCTCCTCCTCATCCTCAAAACCTGCACTAAAAGTTACGGAACCAAAAATGGTACCGCAGGTAAGTAAAACCCAAACACTACCAGATAAAAAGACATAGAACTCAAACAAAATGCATGAAGCATGCCCGATGCACAAATCCCATAAAACATGATTTTTTCCACACACGCCAAAAATCCCATTTGGCCCAAAAACACATATTTTCCAAAAACCATGCCAAAAGTCACATTTGGCCTCGATAACCGTCTCAAACCAAAACCATTTTATCCGTATGCACCATGACCTCCCCTAGGGGTCATCCGCACACCCTGGCTCCAGTGCCACACCGCAGAGTACCACTACGCATGTGACACCTAACGAGCGATGCCCAGTTCCACGCCCCGCGTGTTTGTAGCCAAGCATCCTCTAGCCCTCACCAGCGAAGGGCCACGGAGTCGGTGCGTAGAGCGATGCCCGGTTCCGCGCCCGGCGAGTTCGTAGCCAAGCAACCCCTAGCCCCCGCTCCCATCGTCTAGCGACAACCCAGGGGACATCACTCAGTTTATTCCGCTCCCGAGTGACCAGAGGAGCTCCACCGGGATAATACCACATCCCGACTTGGGGTCGTGATACACACGCACCCGTAAGACCACTTACGCCAATACACAGGCTTTTCACACTATTTCACAAACACACGTGCATGGACCATGCAATGCCATAACAATGCATAAAAATAATCCAACAACATAAATCAAATAAACAGGCAACTCCGTCCTCCATCCATCCGACCCCCGAACTCCTCGGACTCAGTCCGGAATCAACCAACCAGCAGATAAAATAAATTGAATGAGCAATATATATTTAAATCTGAAAATAGGGTTTGGACAATACTTACAGCGCTATATGGCAATTTTAGAAAACACGCGGCGTTGCAAACGACGGAGAAAAAGCAACGTCACAGTGAAAATTCACTGTGGCCGTGGGTTGTGAAAAACTCACTTTTGAACGGGGACAAACTAGGGCTTGGGATTGATAGGGAATGGTATAGGGATGATTGTGAAGCTATTGGAAGTGGTGGTTGGCCGGGGGTGGCGGCAGAAACGGCGGTGGGAGGCCGGATTTCCCAAAAAGGAAAGCTAGCTCGTAGGAGCTGTTCCGGTGGTCGTTGGAGGCCGAAAATAGGTGGGTTAGGACGGAAAGGGACCGGTGATGAAGTGGTGAAGAAATGGTGGCCGGAGGTGGAGCGACGGCGGCGGATCGGAGCAAAAGCCGTGCAGGCTTTAAAGGGGTTTCCCGGCCAAACGACCGGCCGAATGGGGGTGAGAATTGGTGGGGAGGTGTGCCGGAGGGAGACGAGTCGACCGGTGCCGGCGGTGAGCCGCACGGTGGCCGGACGGCGGCAGATCGGGGGGTTGAGGCTTTCCGGCGTGAGAGAGGGAGAGGAGAGAGAGAGAGACGGGTCGAGCGGGAAAGGGAAGAAAAAAAAGAAAAGAAAGAAAAAAGAGAAAAAGAAGGAAAAAGAAAGAAGAAAAAATAGAAAAAGGAAAAAGAAAAGGAAAAAGGAAAAAAGGTGTAGGGAAAAAGATGAGGTCTAATCCTCATTCCGGAAAACAAAACTAAACCGCCAAAACGAGATTAAAAATCACAAAACAACTAAAAGAAATAAAACACAACATCAATTAAATTAAAAAAATAATTTTAAAATGCAAATAAATTAAAATAATAAACTAATATATTAATTAAAATAAAAACAACCATTTCAGCGAAAATACACTCAAAAGCGGGTCATCACATCCTCCCCTCCTTAAAAACAAATTTCGTCCTCGAAATTTGCAGAGCAACCACCAACTTAAAGCAAGCCACATGAAAGCATATAAACCAACTGTGACCAAGATTAAGATACATACCTTCTTTATTCGAACAAGTACGGGTACTGCTCCCTCATGTCCGCTGCTCGCTCCCAAGAGAAGTCTTGAGCTAACGGATCTCCCCAAGCCACTTTAACCAAAGGTATCGTCTTGGACCTCAACTCTTGCTCCTTCCAATCCAAGATCTGTGACGGAACAACTTCATAAGTGAGATCCGGTTGCAACTGAATACCCGCTGGGTCGACGAAGCGTGGCTCTTGCTGTCCAAATCTCTTCTTCAGGGATGATACATGGAAGACATTATGAACATCCCCAAAATAATCTGGCAAAGCAACTCTATAGGCGACGGACCCTACCTTCTCCAGAATCTAAAAAGGGCCGACATACCTTGGATCTAGCTTCCTCTTCTTACCAAAACGCTTAACACCTCTCATGGGAGAGACTTTAAGGTAAACCCAATCACTAACTTCAAAAGACAACTCTCTCCTCCTGGTATCAGCGTAACGTTTCTGGCGACTCTGAGCTGCCGCCATTTTATCTTTGATGATCCGGACTTGGCTTTGCATCTCTAGAATTATTTCGGGTCCAATTATCCTACTCTCCCCAACTTCATCCCAACACAAGGGCGACCTACACTTTCTCCCATAAAGAGCTTCATAGGGAGCCATCTGAATGGTCGCATGGAAGCTGTTATTGTATGCAAACTCGATGAGCGGCAAATGATTTTCCCAACTCCCTTGGAATTCCATGACACATGCTCGCAACATGTCTTCCAGGGTCTGAATGGTGCGCTCTGACTGGCCGTCTGTCTGCGGGTGATAAGCAGTATTGAACTTCAACTTAGTACCCAAAGCTGCCTGCAAACTCTTCCAGAACTGCGACGTGAACCTCGGGTCTCGATCCGACACTATACTCTTTGGTATGCCGTGTAGCCGCACTATCTCTTTGACATACAAGCGGGTCAACTTACCCAAAGAGTCGGTGTTATTAACAGGCAGAAAATGAGCACTCTTCGTTAACCGGTCAACAATCACCTCAACAGAATTTTTCCCACTAGGCTTTCTCGGCAAACCCACCACAAAGTCCATCGTGATGTCATCCCACTTCCACTCAGGAATAGGGAGGGGTTGGAGCATACCTGCAGGTCTTTGATGCTCGGCCTTCACCTGACGGCATGTGTGGCATTTCTCAACATATAAGGCAATGTCCTTCTTCATTCCATCCCACCAGTAATTTTTCTTCAAGTCCCGATACATCTTTGTACTGCCGGGATGAACTGAATAAGGGGCCGCATGAGCTTTCGCCATGATCCGCTCTTTGAATTCAGAGTCCTTGGGGACCACTCTGCGATCTCGGAACCGAAGTATCCCATCGTTATCCATGCTATAATGCAACGGCCCTCGAGATTTTCTGACTCTTTTTCTGATGTTCAGCAGCTTCGGATCCTTTCTTTGGAGAGTCTTCAATTCTTCAAAATCAGTTACCCGAATATCAAGAACTGAAGATAAAATCTCCACTTGCTGCGAACTCTCTATAAGGAGCCTTCTCATCCCACAAAGCAACGAATCCAATTCTGACGGCTCAGCTTCATCTTCCAAGTGTGACTTCCGGCTCAAAGCATCAGCAACTATATTAGCCTTCCCCGGGTGGTACTTGATCTCACACTGATAGTCACTGATTAGCTCCAGCCATCGCCTCTGCCTCATATTCAGATTTTTCTGGGAAAACAAATGCTTCAAGCTCTTGTGATCAGTAAATACCTCGCAAGCTTCCCCATACAAGAAGTGCCGCCAGATTTTGAGAGCAAAAACAATCGCAGCCAATTCTAGATCGTGCGTCGGATAATTCTTCTCATGGTCCTTTAGTTGACGAGATGCATAGGCTACAACCCGTCCTTCCTGCATAAGGACACAACCCAAACCAAACTTAGACGCATCACTGAAGACTACGAATGGCTTATGCGGTTCTGGGAGCGCTAACACTGGTGCCGTCGTCAACCTGTTCTTTAATTCCTGGAAGCTTCTCTCACATTTATCTGACCAAACAAATTCTGTATTCTTCCGAGTCAAAGCTGTGAGAGGTCCGGATAGGCGAGCGAAACTCTCTACAAATCTTTGGTAGTATCCGGCGAGCCCCAAGAAACTTCGGATCTCGCGCACTGTAGTCGGGCACTGCCATGACAAAATGGCTTCTACCTTACTAGGATCAACAGCCACTCCGTCTCGGGAAATTACATGCCCAAGAAATTTAACTTCTTCCAACCAGAATTCACACTTGCTGAGCTTGGCGTACAACTGGTGTTCTCTCAATTTCCCAAGTACCAGACGAAGATGATACACATGCTCTTCAACATCTCGGGAATAAATCAGAATATCATCAATGAACATTACCACAAAGGAATCCAGATAAGGTCGAAATACTCGATTCATTAAATCCATGAAAGCAGCAGGGGCATTAGCTAACCCAAACGGCATCACCTTAAATTCATAATGCCCATACCTCGACCTGAAAGCAGTTTTAGACACATCCTGGTCTCTGATTCTCAGCTGGTAGTATCCCGACCTCAGATCAATTTTAGAGAACACGGCTGCTCCTTGAAGCTGATCAAATAAATCATCTATCCGCGGGAGAGGATATTTATTTTTGATGGTCACCTTGTTCAATTTTCGATAATCAATGCACATACGAAGGGTTCCATCTTTCTTTTTAACAAATAAAACTGGTGCACCCCACGGCGACGTACTAGGCTGAATAAATCCCTTCTCTACCAGTTCTTGCAACTGAGTCTTCAACTCTTTTAATTCAGTCGGTACCATGCGATAAGGAGCTTTATGCACAGGAGCTGCTCCAGGTTCCAAGTCTATAACAAATTCCATCTCTCGCACAGGGGGTAGTCCGGGCAAGTCATCCACAAACACATCGGGGAATTCTTCCACAACTGGAATGTCTGCCAAAGACTTCTTCTCAGACGGCGTAGACACCATCTGAACCAAGAACGCATCCGCTCCCCATGCAATCTCTCTTCTTGCCTGAATCGCCGATATAATCATCGGCTTTTCTTTTAATTTACTCCCCGCAAATTCCAGACAATCACCATCTGGAAGCTGAAAGCTAATTATCCGACTTCTGCAATTAATACTCGCAAAATATCGGTATAGCCAATCCATCCCGAGGATGATATCAAAGCCCAACAGCTTGAACACCACCAAATCAACATCCAAGAACCTTCCCTCAAAATTTAACGGGCATCCCAAAGCAACCTTGGAACACCACACCATCTCACCATCGGGTAGAGCCACTACCATAGACTTCGGCAACGGTTTCGTGACCAAATTACACACCCGAGCAAACGTGGAAGATACAAACGACTGTGAAGCACCGGAATCAAACAAAGTACAAGCATAAAACTCATACAAACAGACTCTTCCTAAACCAAACACATCAACCCATGAAATCCAAAAAGCAAAGAAGAAACCAAATACACCAAAAATTAAATCCAACTTAAAATTAAATTAATCCATACCTGTAATTACTCCAGCATCATGGGTCACTGGCGCCTCATCATCCACCTCTCCGGGTGTGACAGCATAAACCCGGGCTTGCACTGCTTGTCTCGGGTTGGTTCTTCCACCGTGTCTACCTCCACGGCTTCCTTGAACTTTGACGGGGCAATCCCGAGCGATATGTCCCACTTGGCCGCACCGGTAACACTGGGGTCCGCTACTCATCCGACACTCGCCCTCATGAGCTCTATTACAAGCTCCACAAATAGGCACCCGTCCTCCCATACGAACACCTGAGGACGTTTGAGGTCGAGTTCCGGTCCGCTGAACAAATTTCTGGGGCGAACCCGAGCTGCTTCCTTCACCAGAAAAACTCCGCCTCTTATGCCCTGGAGGGGAGCCCACACTCAGATTATTTTCCCGCTCCACAAGGGTGGCCACATCCACTAATTCCTGAAAAGTGGATATCCGATGGCTGACCACCATACGACGTATGTCATGGCGTAGCCCCTCCTGAAAACGATCTGCTCGCATCTCCTCAGTGGCGATAAGGTGAGGAGCAAATCGCCCAAGTTCTATGAATCTCCGGGTGTATTGTTCCACTGTCGCGCCCCCTTGGACTAGATTTGAGAACTCTCTTGCCTTTTGCTTCCTTACCGATGCGGGAAAGAAGCGGTCATTGAATTCCTTCTTGAAACGCTGCCAGGTCACCGCAGCGAAAGATCCCAATTCAGATTCCAGCATCACCCTCTTGGTATCCCACCAATCAGACGCCGTGCCTTGCAAGAGATAGCTGGCGTAGAGTACCTGTTGCGCCTCGGTGCAACCACACACCTCAAAGGTTCTTTCCAGATCTTTGATCCATTTTCCAGCTTGAAGTGGATCTTCTTCTCCAGTGAAGTGTGGAGTCCTATGCGCCAGGAAGCGCTCATAGGTGCATCCGGCTTGTACCATGCTACTAGACCTTCCTGGGTACATCCAAGGACCTCCCTGATGTGGCCAAGGACCTCCTGGTTGTGGCCAAAACCCTCCTTGCTGTGGACAAGACCCTCCTTGTTGCGGCCAGGGACCCCCTTGTGGTGGCCAAGGTCCTCCTTGTGGCCAAGGCCCTACCTGTTGTGGCCTAATATTCTGCTGCATAAACTCCGTCATCTGCCGTATTGCTTCGGCTATGGAGTCATCCCAGGAGGTATTGTCTCGTGGTTCCTGAGTAGATTTCCTTGGTCTCCCCATTTTCCTGCCACAACACCACTCTTGACCCTCCTTTAAGAAAACAAATAAAACCATCATAAAACCAACAAAAACAAAACCAACCCCACACAGCAAGAAACAAAAGAAACCAGCTTGCAAAAACATAACCAAATAAATAAAAACAAGCAAACAAGCTCAAACAAATAAAACAAATAAAACAACTGTACTTAACATAATTTTTAAAACACAACTTTTAAAAAACGACATTCTGGTACTACCTACGGGACATGTGGTTTTACCCAGAGCCAAACCGCTCTGATACCACCTGTGACGCCCCCAAATCCCCACGCCCGAACACGGGAAAATCGAGACGTCCGGATGGTGACAACCCGGGTCACCATCCTATCGACGGGTGCCAAGTGTGTGCAAAGGCAACATATGTGCACAAAGAAACACGCAGCGGATAACGAAAGTCATAACTAAGTACCAGAATTTTTTTCTTAACGTAATACAAGCTGTTTAAAACATGCATAAATAAAATATTACAAAAACACAAATACAATTTTAAACCAAATATAAAGCATAGCATCAGCAACCCGGCGGAGCCGCATCCTCGGGCTCAGCCTCCTCCTCCTCATCCTCAAAACCTGCACCAAAAGCTATGGAACCAAAAATGGTACCGCAGGTAAGTAAAATCCAAACACTACCAGATAAAAAGACATAGAACTCAAATAAAATGCATGAAGCATGCCCGATGCACAAATCCCATAAAACATGATTTTTTCCACACACGCCAAAAATCCCATTTGGCCCAGAAACACATATTTTCCAAAAACCACGCCAAAAGTCACATTTGGCCTCGATAACCGTCTCAAACCAAAACCATTTTATCCGTATGCACCATGACCTCCCCTAGGGGTCATCCGCACACCCTGACTCCAGTGCCACACCGCAGAGTATCACTATGCATGTGACACCTAACAAGCGATGCCCAGTTCCACGCCCCGCGTGTTCGTAGCCAAGCATCCTCTAGCCCTCATCAGCGAAGGGCCACGGAGTCGGTGGGTAGAGCGATGCCCGGTTCCGCGCCCGGCGAGTTCGTAGCCAAGCAACCCCTAGCCCCCGCTCCCGTCTTCTAGCGACAACCCAGGAGACATCACTCAGTTTATTCCGCTCCCAAGTGACCAGAGGAGCTCCACTGGGATAATACCCCATCCCGGCTTGGGGTCGTGATACACATGCACCCGTAAGACCACTTACGCCAATACACAGGCTTTTCACACTATTTCACAAACACACGTGCATGGACCATGCAATGTCATAAAAATGCATAAAAATAATCCAACAACATAAATCAAATAAACAGGCAACTCCGTCCTCCATCCATCCGACCCCCGAACTCCTCGGACTCAGTTCGGAATCAACCAACCAGCAGATAAAATAAATTGAATGAGTAATATATATTTAAATCTAAAAATAGGGTTTGGAAAATACTTACAGCGCTATATGGCAATTTTAGAAAACACGCGGCGTTGCAAACAATGGAGAAAAAGCAACGTCACAGTGAAAATTCACTGTGGCCGTGGGTTGTGAAAAACCCACTTTTGAACGGGGACAAACTAGGGCTTGGGATTGATAGGGAATGGTCTAGGGATGATTGTGAAGCTATTGGAAGTGGTGGTTGGCTGGGGGTGGTGGCAGAAACGGCGGTGGGAGGCCGGATTTCTCAAAAAGGAAAGCTAGCTCGTAGGAGCTGTTCCGGTAGTCGTTGGAGGCCGAAAATAGGTGGGTTAGGACAGCAAGGGACCGGTGATGAAGTGGTGAAGAAATGGTGGCCGGAGGTGGAGCGATGGTGGCCGATCGGAGCAAAAGCCATGAAGGCTTTAAAGGGTTTTCCGGCCAAACGGCCGGCCGGATGGGGGTGAGAATTGGTGGGGAGGTGCGCTGGAGGGAGACGAGTCGACTGGTGCCGGCGGTGAGCCGTACGGTGGCGTGACGGCGGCAGATCGGGGGGTTGAGGCTTTCCAGCGTGAGAGAGGGAGGAGAGAGAGAGAGACGGGTCGAGCGGGAAAGGGAAGAAAAAAAAGAAAAGAAAGAAAAAAGAGAAAAAGAAGGAAAAAGAAAGAAGAAAAAAGAGAAAAAGGAAAAAGAAAAGGAAAAAGGAAAAAAGGTGTAGGGAAAAAGATGAGTTCTAATCCTCATTTCGGAAAACAAAACTAAACCGTCGAAACGAGATTAAAAACCACAAAATAACTAAAAGAAATAAAACACAATATCAATTAAATTAAAAAAACAATTTTAAAACGCAAATAAATTAAAATAATAAACTAATATATTAATTAAAATAAAAACAACCATTTCAGCGAAAATACACTCAAAAGCGGGTCATCACCTGAAGAGTATTCATCAAAACAATTCTTGTAGGTACAAGCCATCATTGACTTGGATTTTCATTTTTTTTATTAAAAAAAAGTAATGAAAAGAATAGATGAATAAGAATTATATATGCATGTTCATATACGAGAAGATTACACTTTATGACCACCACCACCCCTTGCAGAAACCATAAGCCAATCACCACAAACCACCTCCCACGGCCCATGGGCAACAACAACCCCACTTTATTTGCCATCGTTGAACCACTACACCTCCCCACGGCCTCACGTCGCCCTCTCCCTCTCCCTCTAATCCCATGCATCAGTTTCTCTTCTCACGTAACGCAAACATTATCTCTATATTCTATGAGTTTTGCCACCTCCCAACACCTCCTTGCACAACCAGGCACGGTTGCTTCACAAAAACATCTCTACACCTACAACCATGTGCCGCCCAAAACTACACAATTGGAAACCAACGAGCACCATAGCCAGTCCGTTGCACAAAACCACTAGTGCACAGAGTAAAGACCCTGGCTGAGCCAAGCAGAAAACGACCGAAAGAAAACCTTCACCGTCGCATGTCTTCCACATCCACGTCATTCTTACACCCACAACACAAAAGCCTCTATTTTTAAGAAACAAAGACAAAGCACGGCCCACTCCCATGTACGCCATCCATGATTCTTCTATTGCCACACTGATGGAAGTTAGCTTCACACTAGATGCGTCACCACCACCTTCCGTTAGCACCTCCAAAAGCCAACCACCGAGAGCCACTATCTTACACAGCTACCTGCACAAAAAACTAAACAAGCTTATATTTTTAGCAACCTTAACAGAGCAAGTGGAACTCTACAGACCACCATCCATCAAAAATTCATTCCCACCCAAATTAAAACACAGCATTTAAATAAATGGTACACGTAGACAGATTGGTGCACACCAGTGCACTAACTCACTTGAAGATAGAAATTTCCTCATAAAAAATGTATAAACTGAAAAGTTGAAACAGAAACAAAGAAAAAGCTTAATTTCCATTGCAAACAAAAATTATCGCATACCTTGCTGAATCATTTACTAGTGCAAATGGAGTGCTGCAACCCAAAGGTACATTCTAAAAAAAAATACAAGAAGCCACAACATTGAAAGCTGATTATAGTCAAATCAATGAGCAGTTCATATCTAATAAATATTGTGCCAATAAATAAAATAAAAATTTTACACTTCATTTACTCATAATAGAGTATATCAAGAAAAAATTTTGACAACAGTCCGGAAGGCATGGGAAGTATTATAAGTGTGTACTTGAGCGAGAATATTTTCAAATAGGGAGGAGAGAAGAGTGCTGAGAATGAGTTGGTCTTGTTGACACCACGTATGGTAGGCAGGGTCGGGGAGGGATTTGGGTAGTAAAGGAGCAGGGGTAGATATAGAGCCATCGAGGTAGCCAAAGAGTTGCTAACCACAAATGTATGGAATTATCTAAGCCTTCCACAACATGAAGTTGTCTTTTGTGAGTTTGATGGTAAAAAGGTGGGAGAGAGTGATAAGGGAAGAAGACAAGGATTGTGGCTTAGGTGGGGGAGGAGAGATTGAGGAAGATGAATTGCAGGTGGCCATAGTAGAAGATACTGTGGGTTTATAAGGGCTTTGGTACCATAACAAAACACTTCAATAAAGTGTATTGTTTGGAAAACTCTCCTTTGATCGAGAGAGTACTTTTGTATTATATTTATAGAGTAGAATAGAGTATTAATAATGATCAAAATATACATAAATACAATCACGTAAAGATTAGGAAGCGCTATCTCTATTTGGTTGTTGCTAAACTTTGTCCTTATTAGCACTACTGGTTGTTGCTTGGCTTTATTGTTATCAGATACTTTCACTCTCTAGAGAGAGAGAGAGAGAGAGAGAGAGAGAGAGAGAGCGCAAGGGGGAGGGGGTTTTAAAACATTAAAAAATTACTGTTAAAAAATTAATGTTAAAAAGAGTGATGTGAAAAAGAGTGAGATGTATTATTAAAAAATTTAATAATAGATTATTCGAATACAAACGTCACGTAATTATTTTAAAAAAGAGTGAGATTTATTATTAAAAAATTAATTTTCTTTTCATGACGGGTTCTATATTTATTTACTTTTTTTAAAATGATTGCACGGTGGTTGCACACTGACAACGATAAGTATTATTTCTCTTTTTTAAATCATTTAAATATTTAAAATAAATAAAATCACAAATTTATTAAAAAATATTTTCTTAACGATTAAGTAAAAAATAAAAAATACAGCCCAAACAATGGATTTTGTAGGTGGAAGTAGTGTTTTCCTCAAAATTTATAGGAATCTTTATCATTTTTGATGTACAATATTATATATATTATGTTATTTTATCAAACTTTTTTAATTTAAATTTCAAAATTTGAATTTTAAAATTTTTACTAGAAAAATTCTTTATACCACACTCATCTCACTTTCATCTTATCACGATGAGGTGACATTGCCCAATTTCGATTATCTAGATTATCTAAGGGTGACAAAAGTGCTACATTTTACAAAATGAGATGAAAGTGGAATAGGAGAATATTTTATCGATAAATTTTAAATTTTAAACGTTCCCATGCATGTTCTTTTTTTTTTTTTTTTTTGAAAGAAAAGTTTTCATTTCATTAAAGAAGATACTGAATACATGGAAGGTATTCCTCCATAAAGATATGTTCCTCCGAACATGTCAATGCAAATTTAGCTAGAGCATGTGCTATTACATTGAATTTCCTAGATATGTAATGGATAGACCAAGTCTGAACTTTTGACAGTACAATTTTAATATCTCTAATCACCAGACCCGTGGGGCTCCAACTTTCATCCTTGTGTTGGACAGCTTGAATCACTGCTAAGGAGTCTCCTTCTAGCATGATCTGGTTCAAGCCTAGTTCAGAATAGAAAGAAGAGGCTCCGAGTGCTGCTACTGCTTCCCCAAGTAACGGATCAGGACTTAATGAAATGGATGAACATAATGAGGCTATGATTAGACCACCCGAATCTCTAACAATCACTCCCACACCAATCTTGGAATTCTCTTTATCCACTGCTGCATACCAGTTAGCCTTGTAGAAATCTGGTGGAGGGATACCATGCATGTTCTAAATAGCCATAGGCATAAGTAGAAATCACTTCAGGCAATACAAAAGATCGAATACATACAGGAACTTCCACATCTATAATTACATGATTACACGACAAAATATTGACCAACTTGATTGGCAGTCCTCCTTTTACATGTTGAATTTTTTGGGTACCAGCACCATGTACAAACAATTTGAGCTCCTCCACTAGATGCCCTTGCTTACTAAAATTTTCATCAGAATTATTAACTGAATTAACAACTTGAGCATCCCTATTACATTTGATAAATCCAAATCCCTACAAAAGAGGCATGCACTATGTGCCATAGGAATTATGTGTACAATCTTTTAGACAATCTTATTATATGAGGAAAATGGGATAGAGTATGATTTATAGCATTACTCGATGAATTTTAAATTTTAAACGATACCATGCATGTTCTGAATAGCCATAGGATTTACGTGTACAATCTCGTAGACAATCTATTAGATGTTTGAGAAAATAAGTTTATGGCTATGAATACAATATGGTGAAATGATATTGCAATTTTAGGGTGTGCAACACAAGGCATTCATTTTCAAAAATTTGGATAAATCTGAGAGCTAAGTAAAAAATTATTTTTTAATTATGGACCTCAATTTTTTTTTAAAGAAAGTAGGTGAGATTTGCACAGATTATATATAATATTATTTATTTTAGAAAGTCCTTTGTATTCTAGAACAAAAATTTTATATGTAGTTACTTTTGCGTACTCCACTCATGTGATTGATTGCGTCATCTTTTTAATATAAAATAACTGTTTTGGCCAATCACATTAGTGAAGTACACAAGAAATATGCAGAAGTAATTATATATAACAGAATTCATTCTAGAAGTATGATGGGGTATGAAGTTTGGCATTTGATCAAGATTCTTTGTATGAATGCGAAGAGCATCATATCGATGCCAAATTACCATCATGGGTTGGAGATAATTCATTCCTCCCTTCCGGCCTATTATGTGAATTTATGCATTAATAATTGGTGTCGTATGTGAGATCGACTAATCTTCTGCACCAGAATTGGGAGAAGGATATTATCCGAATCACGAGATCTTCTCCAGAGAATATCAAATAAGTTCCTCAACCTTGCACCTATTATTTTGTTTTGACAATACTGTTAGAACATATTATATATATATATATATATGGAGGGACCCAGGGAAAAGGGGCCATGCACTATGAACATGCACCAAGCACCAGGTACATCCGCAATGTACACCATGCACATGCATGTAACATGCAAGGCCTCATGCACCAGAACGACCTTGTGTGAGGAACGCTGAGCACAATGGGCTTGATGCTCGCCACCTTTGTGTGTGGCACATCACAGTATTGATCACTAGGCCGAGCACTAGGACACAGCTGATGGGAGTTGTTCAAGGTTTGTTAAGGCCACGGGCGGGCCCTGATTGGGCTCGTCGGCATTATCTGTCACTGGCGTTATGCATCCCAGCTCTCGATGGTTCCAAATATGGATGACTCGAAAGTAGTTTGGAGACCCGTATGCAATACGAGCTATGAGCAGCGCCCTTGCTAGGGGTGTTTATCCAGACCGGATTTTTTTCAGGTTCGGATCCGAAACCCCAGTGAATCCGGGCGGTTATCTGCCCAGATGTTGAGAAAAAATTGGATCCTGTTACGGATCCAGTTTTCTAATCTGGTAATTCGTAATTGGATATTTCATCCGGATGTTTTTTTTCTCTTACCGAACAACACCGTTTATTTCTTACATTTGATTTCCTCTCAAGTTCTTAACCCGAATGAATCCTCTCTTCAGCTCTTTGTCTCAGTCTCTCATCTCTCAAGTTCTCATCCAAAACCCTAGCCGTGCTGATTGCGAATTTGTCTTTGTCTTGAAACCGACGATATGCTAATCTCTCTCTCTCTCTCTCTGTCTTTCTCTCAGTTTGGTTAGATTTTTCTGGGTTTGCGTTTGATTTTCGCTTGGTTTGTTTGGGTTTGTGTTTGATTTTCTGGATTTGGAAAGGTAGTCATCATATTCTGGCTTCATTATTTGTTTTCGAGTTAGTCTCTGTTTTATCTTTATGTTAGGGTGACAAATGGATGAGCTTTATTAAATATGCTCCTACTCGTGGAAGCTAATAAGGGCCTTTGTAGATTTGGAAACAATTCTCTTTTGCCTTTCGTAGCATTTGGAATTAGCGTATTCCATTTGCTCTAGCTTTTGTTGATTCTCTTCATTATCTGTCGCCCTTTGATACAGACAGGATTACAGTGTAACACTAGAATCTTTGAACTTATTTTGTTGTGAGCAAAAGGTAGGAGTTACACTTGAATTTAATGTGGTCCATTAATGTTCATAGGCAAATGTCTTTTCTTTTGTTTAAATTTTATTTTATTATTAAGTATTAACTGTTTGATAAGCCTGCCATCCATACGTGTTTGTAAAGGTTCTATAACTAGTTTTTTTTCGAAATATTTGCAGTACAATGCAGTCTCATTATGACTTGACTTCACCTTAGTGATTATTTGATAATATTTTCTGTAATGTATCTTTCAAGTTAGGAACTCTAGCACTTTCACCGTATTACCATTATTATAATCTACATAATTTACACTTTTAGGTCCAAGGCGCAATATTTTGTCAAGCATTATACCTTCATAATTGACAGCAGCCTTTCATTATTACCTTCACAGTTACTTTTCCCCCTCTTTTCCACCCTATCATATCAATATTCTGTATGAAAGAAGATCCACTCACTGTCTCTGGTTAAAAACAAATGTGTAAATATTTGATCAAAATTGTCCATAATTCATATGTTGTTGCTAAATGAATGTTTCATGGAGCAACATTCTGATTGGTTGATATTGAAAAGGTCACAAGTGACTATGGATACTTCTTCCAAAATTATATCACATTCTGATCTCTATTTGCATTTTCTTTTCAGTTTGGGAAGAATATTTTGCTCTTTGATAAGTCAGACTGGGCAAAATCTTGTTTATATTCTGGTTTATGGTTTAAAAGTGCTCTAAAGACAAAGTAAAAGCCTCCTACAAGTGTCATCACTTTTGACACTCATACATATAGAGACTTGTCAAAGCTACTCTATAATTAAAACACTTCAATATGAAATTTGTTACAAGCCTATAACAACTTACTGCTCAGCCACCCATTCACATCACATGTACCAAGTAGTTTTTAATCTTCACATGATGAGTTAGTACAGTGCTTATGTACAATGCTTATGGGATGTGCAATCACAACCTGTATTGTTGATGTGCATGATGAACTAAACATCTTCATTATTAATTTTTGAGTTGTGTTTCCGTTATAAGTGATTATCTTTTATGCAATTTAATCTTATCCCCTGTAAGGGCAATTTAATCTTATGCCCATATTCTATCATCTTTTCATTTCTAAACTGCCTTTGGTTAATTCATATCATTTTTTATGTTTGTTTGGATATATATATTTGTATTGATGTTGATTTGATTTTTAGTATATATATATATATATATATTTTCTTATGCTTAAAGTAGAGGGAATGTAGTTTAGTGATAGTGTTGGTGGTTCTAGTTCAGCTCATATTTCATTAGACATGGAGGAAGACACTAGTCCTTTAGTGCCTTCCTCCATGAATACCCCAAACCCCAGGCCGGCATCATCTCTCCCCCCAAAGCTAAAAAGAGCCAAGAAGGCTACCAACCAATCTCATGTATGGGATCATTTTACAAAGATTGTACCTGTTGATCTCATTACACCTAAAGCTCAATGCAATTATTGTTTAAAGGTTTATGGATGTCATTATAAAAATGGTGCTTCATCAATGTCACACCATCTAGGATATTCTTGTCCAGAGTCTCCCATTTGACAGGATAAAAATCTTGAGAAGAATAAATCACCATCACACACTGAAGTTAGAATGGATGGTAGAGGATCTAGTCCTCAAATGTTAGGACAATATGATCGTGAAAAATTAAAGGTAATGATTTCTAATTTGTTTATCCAGTGTGAATTGCCATTCAAGGTTATAGAGCATCCGGCATTTGTTAAACTCTTGGGTTATTTAGAGCCTAGACACAACTTGCCATCCCAAACCACTTTCCAAAAAGAGTGTATTGGCTTATACAAGGAGAAGAAGCAAAAGTTAAAGGCTTTGTTGTGCAATCAAAGAGTTTGTTTGACCACCGATATATGGATATCATTGCAAAACAAGAATTATATTTGTATCATGTGTCATTATGTTGATCAAAGTTGGGTATTACACAAGAAAATCATAATGTTTTTCAAGATTCCTAATCATAGAGGTGAGACCATTACTTGGATGTTAGAGTCTTGCTTGATGGATTGAGAGATTAACCGCCTTTGTACAATCACTGTGGATAATGCCACTTCTAATGATGTCGCTATTGATCATGTGAAGAGGAACATAAGAGATAAGGTGAGTTTATACAATTTTGGAAGGCGAGTTTATACATGTGCGATGTGCTGCACATATTTTAAACCTCATTGTATGTGATGGTTTAAAAATTATATATGATGCTATAAATAAGATTAGAGAAGCAATAAGATTTGTGAAGTCCTCATCGGCAAGGCTTGATATGTTTAAAACATGTGCAAATGAGCTGAATATTGTGTGTGGAAAAATAGTGTGTCTAGATGTTCCCACTAGATGAAACTCCACATACCTAATGTTTAGTATTGCTGAAAAATATGAAAAAACTTTTGTGCTAATTAGAGTGAGGAAGTCACAGCTTGCGGTGCCTCCATTTGAAGATTGGCAAAGGGCTCGTGTTTTTATTAAGTTTCAAAAAGTTTTTTATGATGCCACTTTGAAAATCTCCAACTCATCTTACGTGACATCTAATATGTTATTTCAACAAATTTCTACAATTGAGCACAATTTAAACAAAATGGGTCAAAGTGGGGATGATATGTTGAGGAGGATGGCGTCTAATATGAAACTTAAGTTTGATAAATATTGGGGGAGCACGAATAAGATGAACATGATTGTTTATGTAGTTTTTGTGCTTGACCCTCGATATAAGATTACAGCCTTGTTATATTGGTTAAAAAAGTGCAAAGGGGATGAATGCGGAGATAGAATTGAGGCCAATGTAAGATTTCTTATGAATCATTTGATTGAGCAATACCATAAGTTTTATGGGCTAGATAGTGGAAGATCAAATATGATACAAGTTTCAAATTCTTCAAGTATTATTGGTGACGACTTGGAATATGAAGATTTTGATATATCTCTAGATCGATATCTTGAGGGGCAAAACAATTCAGTATTTAGCTCAAACTTAGAGAGGTATTTGTCGAATGTGATTGAACCAAAAGTATTCGGGTTTGAGATTTTGGATTGGTGGAAGAGGAACTTATTTAGATATCTCATCCTTGCGGAGATCACACGTGATATATTGGTCATCCCTATTTCCATCGTCGCATCTGAGTCCGCATTCAGCACTGATAGATATATAATAGACCCATATCGAAGCTCATTAGAGTCGGAGACTGTCCAAGGACTAATCTGTGGTTGAGTTGTGAACCACTTAGTTCTTGGGAGGTGAAGGAGCATGTAGAATACATTGACACTAAAGGTAAATGCTTTTATTTGTTAATTTATGATTTTTTATTTCTAGTTTATCCATTTAACTTAACCTCTACATTTTTTTCTTCTTAAGGAAACCCTCTTCCTTCAACTTCAGCAACTTAATTTTTTGTTCTTGATGGTGTGAACTTTGGAGCTTTTGACTTTGCATACACTGCATATTCAATCATGGTATAAGGCTTTACTTTGTATCAATTCCCATTTATTTGAGGGGGCTTTAATCAAACTCATGATTTCTTTTGCAAGGCCTTCTAGTCATTGCCATTGGTGTTGGGCTCGGCACATTTGACAAACCATCTGTAACTATAAATATATTATTCTGTTTTTGCTTGTGTGGGCATTCTTAGATCTTTTTATTCAGCAAGTTTTCAATACCATCACCTGTTGATATTACTTGCAACTTAATTCTAAAGTTCATTATTTATTAGACCACATATTGCCAATGCTTTTGTCTCATTTAAATTTGTGAACCAGGTATGCCTGTCAAAGGTCTGGGTGTTCCAGTTGAATTTGTTATTGTTGGCTCTAGCCCAATACTTCTACAAAGGTTAGAAACTATATAAATAGAAAAATATTTCTGTATTTTTTAGAATGTTGATTACTTTGTATCAAAGTTTTGCTTATTTATGCTTCAAAGTTGCTGCACAAGTATTGTTAATATGAATCATACTCAATCCTCAATCCTGAAAATCTAGGTTCCAATTTAAGGCGTTTGTTTGGTATTGCCAAAAAACTAGAAAATGGCCATGGTCACTCAACCTTACTAAGGATTGGAGAAATAACTTTTTATAAATGTGAAATTGATATGGATAACTTGATATTATTGACTATATTAACTTAATTTTATGCTGCTTTCACTAGGATGATGCTGTAGATCCTCCATCTGAAGAACAAGCAAGAGGAGGGGAAGACTGTGATCATTCTTTTGTCTTGAAGGATGATCTTGGTTATGTTTGCCGCATTTGTGGGGTAATAGATGGGTATTGAGATAATATTTGAGTTCCAGTACAATAAGGTGAAGACTCTGGGTGAATTTATTATATTTTTGGAATTTTCTAATATCAGCATGGAACAGTGGTATATGCATAGAATGATGCAGTTTGGGTATTAATAATCTTCAAAACAGTTCGCTTGTGCAGCTTACCCCAATTCCAGATTGAAGATGTGAAGAGAAGTGACTCTTTTTTTTTTTTTTTTAATTGGTTAAGAGTAGTAACATTGTATTAGTTTAATTAGTTGTGATGTATTATTATTTATTTTTTTCTTTGTAAATTTATGTTTTGCATTGTGATGTAACAACAATATTACCTATTTTGCATTTTTTTAAATTTTGTTCTTCAATTTAGTTTTTAAAAAAACTTTTTAAAAGTGTTTAAATTATTATTATTTTTAAATCTAGGCAATTTGAAGAGGATATAGATTTTTTTTTAAAAAATCTATAATTTTTATTTCAAGTTATAAAGTTTTTTTAAAAATAAAATATTACAAAACCGAATTGATTCCAGTTATAACCCGAATCCGGGTTTTATAAAAAAAAAAAAAAAAAGGCAAACAATCCGGATATCTGGATTGAATTTGGTTATCTGCACGGTTTTTGAAATCTGGATCCCGATCCGGATGAACACCCCTAGCCCCTACTAGCCACTTGCAAGCTTAGGCCGCCACCAGCCCCAGCCTGGCTTGCTGGTGATTTCTATCGTTGGCAAGGTGTTGCTACTTGCAGAGGAGGTTGCAACCTCCACATCAGTTGGCTGCGAGAGTTCTCGCGCCCACAGCCAAGTGAGGCCACCAATAACTAGCCAGCCACATGACGGTGTTTTTTGTCGTTGGCATCTAGCTCTTATGAGGAGTTTGTGGCCACCACAATGTTCCCTACTCTCAGTGAACTTGAAACTGTTGCACCTACATCAGTCGTGCTCGTCTACGCGCACAAAGCTCGATCACTAGTTCATGTAGCACCTCCTGCCTCCTGGCGGACAACAGCTCACTAGCACCTCTCTTATGGTGGTCATCGTCTCGCCATCCTCCCTCAGGGCAACATCTTGACTCCCCTATGGTGAGCAACATCTCGCCAGCCTCACTCCTGTGCAGACAACATCTTTGAACTGTTAGCTACATGGC